>NC_056745.1:619855920-619953420 GCF_019279795.1 Protopterus annectens
ATTGGACAAAAGTATTTCATATACAGAGGTTATTACACAAATAAATAAGCTTAAATCAAACAAAGCACCGGGTAATGATGGTATTATACCAGAGATATATAAAATCCTTTCTAAAAGTACATATTCATTAATACATAAGGTTTTTATTTTGGCCCAAACTGAGTTAATAACCTCCCCATCTTGGCAATATACATTTATTTAAGCCAATTTTAAAACCTAATAAAGATCCAACTAGATGTACTTCATATCGGCCCATCTCATTACTTAATGTTGATTATAAAATGTTTATGAGTATTTTTGCTGATAGATTGAAGACAATCATCACCGGCATTATAGATATAGATCAGACAGGCTTCATTGTAAATAGAAATACTTTTGATAATATAAGAAGAACTTTAACATTAATTGATTTTGCAAATAGGAAAAAGAAAGATTTAACACTTATAAGTCTTGATATAAGTTCAGCATTTGATTCAGTAAGTTGGGACTATCTGTTTACCTTACTGAAGTGCACAAACTTCTCAGAAGCATTTGTAAATCTAATTGAGCATTTATACAAAGGAACATTGGCTTATATTAAGGTAGGAACATATGTTTCACAAAAAATACCCATTTTAAAGGTACAAAACAAGGATGTCCACTTTCTCCACTATTATTCACTTTAGTAATGGAGCCTTGGGCTAATTTGATCAGAAACAGTACTGACATAGAGGGTTTTGAAATAGATGAAAATACAACATCCAAAATTCAACTTTTTGTAGATGATGTTCTAATTACATCAGCAGGATCTAATTCTTCTATGCAGTCTCTATTTGATAAAATGATGAATTTTAAAAGTATTTCTGGTTTAATATTCAATGAAGAAAAACTAAAATACTACCTATATATACACAAAAATATTCTCATTAGTGATTTTACTAAATATGTACCCAATTCAGGTCAGATAACTTATTTAGGTATAATACTATCTAAAGATACTAAATCTATTATATATAATAATTATAATACCTGTTTTCTTAATATACAAAATCTTTTTAATACCTGGAATAATATGTTTTTACTATGGAGGAGAGACTTACAATTATTAAAATGATAATATTCCCCAAGATTTTATACTTAATACAATCAATAATACTTCCACCTACAAAAATAATTATCAAGAAACTGAATACACTAATGTTAAATTTCCTATGGGCACCTAATAGACCTAGGATTGCTTTAAAGAAACATACTAATAGCTGGTCTCAAGGGGGTATTTCTTTTCCAGACTTTAATTTATATACTATCTCTTCTATTGTAAAAGTTATTACTTTATTAATAGATCAGTCATATGTTAGAAAGTGGAAAGATTATTGGGAGCTAATTAGTATGCACTTCATGAAAATCTCCTTAACATATAAAAATATGATTGTAAATAACTCCATGTTATGGTTACTAAAGGAATTTTGTACTTCACCTATTACACCTAAACATATGGTTTGTTACCCATTAAATATTATTATTAGCTATCGTAACTTTATATTCATGCACCCTAAGTATAGGGAATGGAATTTTATTATATTCCTATAATGTATACTCAGGGTATGCTTTTGTCATCTACTTCTGAAGGAACTCATTTAGCTATAGATAATGATCTAAAATACTGGTATCAGTTGATATCTGATAATAAAGTTAAAAATCTAGATTTCTTAAAACAAGAATTTGATCTAAGAGAAACTTGCTGGTTAGAGGTTCAGACCTTTAGACAACATCTCATTAATAAAATAGATCTAATGTCTATAACAGTTAAAGAATCTATTCCAACACTGATTGATTACTTGATATTAAATTTACAACATAAAGTTTCTGATAAAGGTAAACTTTCATACATACATAAAATTATCAGACAAGAAACTTTTACAGTGTAGATACATACTGGAATTATTTCACTTCTATTAATGGGGACCCACCAAATCAACAAGATAAACAATATATATTGGAATCTGCCTATAGAACTACGTCTTCCATTGTCTGGAGACTTTATACATGGAAATTTTACATAGATCTTTTATACACCTTTGATGATGAATAAAATAAATAATAAAGATAATCTATGTAAGAGATGTAATGTAGAAATTAATGCTGACTGGGCTCATATGTTTTATGACTGTATAAAATTGAAAGAATACTGGAAGTCAATTAATGAATTTTGCAGGCTCTTTTACAGATAATTTCATTATTTCTAAATCTCTTATATTATTCAACACACCTGTACCTCAAAGTGTTAAAAAGGTTAAGCTTCCCTTGTTATGGTCTATTCTAGCAGTGGCTAGGAAAATAATAACCAGAAATTGGATTTCAGATACACCTCCTTCGTTCAATGAATTTAAAAATGTTATGAATATAGTGTGCCATATGGAAATAAACACAATTAGGTCAAGAACAACTAGAAAAACATCTTATTATATTGTATGGGATAATTTACAAAATTTGTTAAAAAAATTCTAATTTCAATAGCATGGTATTTTAGTTTAATTAATTGATCTGATTGTAGTGGACGTCTTTGTAAATACTTTAGTTGTTTTGTTGAATATTATGATAATATCTATTTTTAATTACTTGTATAAAATTGTTATGATATTTCTCTTATATGTTAAAACAATAAACCTGTTTTGAAAAAAAAAAGAATATATATTCCTGTGGAAGTTTGAAAGCTATGAGGGAAAAAAAACTTGATAAAGATCTGGAAGGTTTTGTTTAACAGTATGTTAAGAGGAGAAGTACCAACTTCCTGGAAGAAAGCAGTGGTACTTGTAATACCTAAAGAGGGTAAAACTCCGTTAAATTCAGCTTCATACAGGTTGATTTCAATACTAAACCATGATTATAAAGTCTTCATGTCTATAATGGCTAAAAGAATGTCAAAAGTAATGGCAAAACTGATAGCTATAGATCAATGTGGTTTTGTGGTAGGGTAACAAACATTTGACAACATTAACAGAACAGTGATGATCCAGAAGGAAGCAGAATGTAAGAAAATACCATCGTTGGTGGTGCATTTTGATGCATAGAAGGCATTTAACAGAGTAAGCCAGGACTTTATGAGCAGGGCAACGGAAGCATTTGCATTTCCTGAAAAAATTATAAGGTTGATTAACAGGATATATGAGGGATCGGTGGTGAAAATTAAAGTGGATGGGGTCCTCTCTGATAATTTCTGCCTGAGAAGAGGAACCAGGCAGGGGAATCCTCTTTCTCCTTTGTTGTTTGCATTTTATTTAGAACCATTGGCAAAGAAAATAAGGGGCTCAGAAATTCAAGGATATAATTGGTATGGTAGTCAAGAAAAGCTGACCCTGTTTGCAGATGATATTATTTTATGGCTGACAAAACCAGAAAGAGACATTACAGTGTTGTGGAACATTTTGAGACAGTTTTAAATATTTTTGACATACAAAATTAATGAAGCTAAACCAAGGACAATATCAGTAAATTATGTACTCACACATGAATTGGTAAGCAATATCCATATTATGGGGACATGATAAAATGAAGTATGGATTAAAAATGATTCTCGTGTAGCAGCTAAGGATATGTGGGAAGAGACTAAACAAAAGATAATACAAAAACTGAGAAAATGGAAGCTTTGTTATATGGCTATGGACAGTAAGATACAAGCAGTTAAAATGTTTTTAGTCCCATTAGTATTATACACATGTCAGGCATACATTTATCAACCAGAGAAGAAGTTGTGGATATCGGAATTGCCTAGACATGGTAAGGTCTTGCTGTGTTATGGTGGCTGTCAAAAAAGCAATTTCTAGAAAATGGAAATCAAAATCAAAACCAACTGTACTAGAAGTACTGAATATAGTAACAGAGCTAAAACAACTGGAATTGAGATCTTTAAGGATAGGAGTAAAGTACATAGGAAAAAATGGGAATTGTGGGAAAAATACATACAGGGGAGGAATGAGGTTTAAAAGAAGGCAGGATTTAAATGAACTATGTAATATTTGACTGAAAATGATTGGGCAGATTATAAGTGATGTATAATGTTTGCAACTGGGAGGGTGTCAGTATGGTTTGTGATTTAAAATGCTTACAACTAGCATTGTGTCAGTGTGATTTCTTTTCATTTATATAACTGTATGATTGACTATGTTGTAAGTGATGGTTTAATAAAGATATTTCTTATTAAAAAGAAAAGAAAGACATTTTTGAAAATGGAGCAAGTACAGAGTACCAGACTATAACTATACCGATATCTCTGTCAACTGCTGATTCTGAGTATACCAACATCTCTCTGTGTTGCTTCTAATTCCTATTGTTCAGATGTCAAGTGCTTTAACTTTATTGTTTTTCTTTACTGTATCTTAACTTGTGTTAATTGTGTACATGTTGTATATACTTATGTATGTTAAAATTGTTGTATGCTCATGTATTCTAAAGCTTTTCTTCTTGAGGTTCCACTGAAAAGGGGTTCCCATTTAGACTTTCCCACTTAACAAAAGGTAATAATTAATAATGATTATTTATTTATTAATTTTTACCAGGTAGATGGCCCAAGCCCATACTTTTCTAATGTCCTTGATTTGACAGAACACACACAATTTTGTAATCATACTTTTGTCCTATCTCTCATAACAATTTCCCTCTGGTAAATTGTTAGGGTTTACAGTCCATGATGTCATAAATTACTTTATAATACAAAAATTGCATATTTATAGAAAATCTGTGATATTCCGAAGTGAGTTAGTCCTGAAAAAATGTAATATTTAAAACTTGTTCATTCCTGATTGTGGGACTTTGTCATACCACTGTTTTGGCTTGGACAGATTGTGATGCATGAAAGGAATGTTTTACAAATTAGAAAGAAAGGAATTTGGATTAAAACTTCAGGAAAAAAAGATTAGGTGAGTGCCTTTACCCATTTGTGTGGTGCAGCACAAATTAAAGTCCTCCTTGTAACAGTACTGTTAGTTAACAAAGCTACAGTACGCAAGATTAGTCCCCTGCTGTGAGTTATCGATCACAGCAACAAAGACTTCATATTACCTTTAGCATTTGACAGCTAAGAAAGGGGAGTATATACAGGGGCTGGGAGATGAGATGAGGGACTACAACTCAGGCATAACAAAAGAAGTTAAATTAGACACTTAAAAAAAGAAGAGTGAATTGCATTTAGAAAACATTTACTGGGAGAGGAGCTAAAAGACAAATGAGTAGTCAGTGAAACACAAGAAATGGTATTTAATCCTCATTAAGTGAAAGAAACATGTCTGAATAGCATTTACAGTGAAAAGAGAGCAAAACGTTTGGCAGATAAGCCACCTGCATTATGCAATTTTCCAAAGCCACACATTGCATTGTGGGATATAATGAGGTACACTAAAAAAATCAAAATCACATCAAGATGCTGGACCCTCATAGTGGGAGACTGTGGCATTACACACAAAAATATTTAAAAATGCAGGTAGAGTACCATAGTGGTATTACAATGAAGGAAATGTCAAGATGTGATGAAATGAACGTGTTTTTTTTAAGTGTTTGGGTGTGGTTCTCCTTCAACCTCCATATTTCTTACATTGAGCGCATTCTTTCTTTTTAGGACACTCCAAAAAGACATAAATGTCAACATAGTGACTGTAAAACTTTTAATTTATAACTGGATGAGGAATCATAAGATGGTGGTGTTGGGCCCAAGATCCAAGATGTCTGCACATTGAGTAACAGCTTAATTCAGCTCTCCCAGTGAGAAAACAGAAACTTAACAGAGAATGCTAGCAGACTTATATTTCTGGATAAATTGTAGTAACTGGCCAGTAATTGCACTGCCTGTATGCCAGAAAAAAGAAATACAAAGGAAATTAATGAAAATCAGCTTCAAAAGGTGAGAAAAAACACTAGTGGGAGAAGTACTGCAGCTGTTCAGCAAAAATCAGTGCAAGCTCCAGACATGACCTAGAGTAACCTAGAGGAAAGTATAAGGCAACTTCACACAGATCTGACTAAAATAAATAAAACATTGATAGAATATATCAGCTCAAACAACAAAAGGCTGGAAAAATGGAAGAAGCTTTAAACAGATATTCAGTTGACATGACAAAACTGCAAAAATCAGAGGTCAAAATGAAGACAAGGCTGGTTGAATATGACAGCGCATGTAGAAAACACAAGAGAAACAATGGTCCAAAACCATCAGTTTATTATAAAACAACAAACAAATCTTTCGAGTTAACAAGCTCTTCTTCAGTATAGTGTTAAAACAGACAAGCTGTAATGCATCAATGTATCACATGCCAGCCAATAAAAACAACACAGTTCATGACATGGTATAAAAGCCTACAATCTTAAAATCAAATGACTAATTCATATAACAAAGCATCAATTTGAAGTTAAGTCACATAAGAGTGTTTCTCTTTTAATAGTTGTTTTAAACTATTAGTGACATTTAGTCCTGGTGGGTGGTCAGCCCAAAAATAATTTATTCATTTATATTCCTCTATCTCTGTTTTATTAGCAAGGTCACCACCTCTAACCCCTAGTGTAACTCATGATAAAACACAAAATTATAAGTATGCAGATGTATAAATTCATTAGATGTATTTTTATATCTACAGAAATTACAACTATAACATGGGACAATACATCTTAAACAGTCCTCTCCTGCTGTTTTAGGTTTACCTTCACTCAAGTCTTTGTAACATAGAAACTGCTTTAGGTTCCTTTCTCTTTTATAGGTGAACTGAGATTTTTCTCCTATAATTTTACTTAACTCAGTATCTTATTTAAGTATAGTCCAATATTTCTGTATCACAGATCTTATCTGGGATGTATGCATGTTATATTTAATTATATATCTAATAGGCCCCCTCTATCTCTTTTAGTCATAGTAGACTCAGAATTTTTAGTCTGAGATGATTTTTTTTTCTTTCTTTCATAAGTACATATTTATTATTCTCTATTAGTTTTGTATCATAGCATCTTACCATTGTTTCTCTTGCTTCTACAATGTTTGACTTCTCTGGTCCAGTTTTGGCTGTTTAGGTGAATTTTTACTTGTGCATGTAAAAAACACCCAAGATTTTCTGCTGTACCAGAGAAGCTGGAAGGAACAGACTGCATTAATTTTATGAAAGTGCAAATAAGCAAATGAACTGGTATTCGACAGCAGGAATTGTTATTTGAAAGGGCACATCCTCCCAACCTGGCTATGAGAAAGTAACTTAGACCTTTAATAGTAAAAATGCAATCCTACCAGCAGAAGAATTTGATTCAGACAAAACTGTGGCAGAAGGACAAAGTACCAAAAGTGGGAGACAGCAGAGTATTTATGGAGAATGATTACTCATTGTATACCAGACAGAACAGGAGTACATTTATACCATTATTCAGGGAATGTCGAGAAGCAGGTGTGATATTCAAACTGCTGCACCCAGCTATCTTCAAAATATTCTTCCCTGGAGAGACAACATTATTTTTTGATGGAGTACATGCTAAGGAGGAAATACAGAAGTTTGTCCAACAAAAAGTGAGCTGTGAAACAGAAGGAGATTCTGCTTTTTATTCTTCTGGTAATAAAGAGAGAATGTGCCAGTGAAACCTTTTCCAATGGTTCAAGAAAATGATTGAAGGAAAAAAGCACAGGAGTCTACTAGAAGAATTGAGAATATGTTGGAAATGAAGCAGATACATGATCTGGAAAATGGAGATGAACAGGAATAAAACCAGTAACTTGGAAATTGACAAGTGGAATTACAAAGCAATAATTATATTTTAAAACAGGACAGAACCAGAAAATCTGGAAATATTGGACTTTTTTGGACTTTGTTAAACTTGTAGGGGACTCTAAAGCATATGCCCTACTTCATGTCAGTAATGTTCAGAAAAAATACTTAGGAGAAGGGAAGAGGAGGGAGAAGGTTAACTGTAAGTAAAACAATTTTTTTTCTTAATAGTACTATTTTTATAGTGTATGATTTTCTTTGCATGCTATTAAGTAAGGTTTTCTCAGTTATTTTTTTAAGTGTAATGGGAATACCAATGTAAACAGGTGCTCCTGTTTTTCTTTCTCCCTGTTCTGTTTTAAGAGGTGTAGGCACTGCAACTGCAATGTAAAAAAAAAAAAGCAAAAAAGTCTGGTTAACAGAGCATGACAAAAGAAAAAATTAGAGTGCCATTTCTTATTCTTGCTTAGGGGAATGGCTGGATTAAGGTCCTTAGCTTGATCTAGTACCACATTTTAAGAGAAAGTAAGTAAATGAAAAGAATATTGAATGTTATAAGGCTTTTTTCTAGTAAATAAATGCATGCTTATTAGCAATTCTGACAGTAGACAATCTGATGCTTTATATTTTAAACTTAATATTTTCATTAATAATGAACCCTTATTTTCGTTTAAACATTCCATTACTGTATACAAGTTTAATGAGGACATATACACTATAGGGTTTATTAACCTAAACCTCCTTTTTTGCTTTTCGTATATAGTACCTCTTTTTTTGAGGGTTCAACCTTGATTCCCCAAATAAAAAATGGTATTATATTATATACATCTTTCCCTAAGTTTAAAGGAAGACTATAAATGCCAGATAGATGAGCAGTCTTTGATAACAGCACATAATATATTAAATAGACTTTCTTTTTAAAGAAAATCCTAAAAGACTTGCAAAAACACATATATGTTTTATTTTTGTATGGAATTTACAATTTCTTGTTTCCTGAAGTTTATCCCAAGGATCTTAATTTTATCCTTATTGAAATTTATTTGACTAGTCTCTCCCTCAAAACTTAAATCTTGACTTTTTTATATAATACAAAACCAATAACTTGAATAATGTCTTTCATTTGTTTTATTACTGTATCCATACTCGCTTTGTTCTTTTTTGTAATAATAATATCATCTGCATAATTTAACAAAATGGGTATTTTTCTTCCTTCATTTGAAATATAGCTCATAATATCCATCTCCTTATTCATATATATATATATATATATATATATATATATATATATATATATATATACTGCATTCATTACTAATACAAATAATGCACTGCTCAGTGGACAACCTTGACCAATACCCCTTTCTATCTTTATATCTTCACTCAACCATCCATTTATTATAATCTTTACTATATCAAAAAAGCCTTGCGGAGTAAATGCTCAGCAGCTTGCAGCAAGAATCAAGAAAAAATAATGAAAAGTAAACGGCTGCTGTGCAAAACAATGAAGGGTGCCAAAAAATCCCAAAATCTATAACAAAATCGGTGTAACAATCCAAATGTTCACTGTAGAATGCTCCAAGGATGAAGTAGTCAAATAATATAAAAACACAGGTTTATTATAACAGATAGGTAAGCGCTTTCGCAAACTTGCTTCTTCAGACCTTACTACATAAAAGACAAAAAACTAATGATTTAAATACATAAAAAGGCGCCAAAACCAAAGGCAACATTTAAAAAGACAGAACTTATTTACAGAAAACATTTAAAAACATTCCAAAAAAGTCATAACCGACCATATAACTATACAGAGTCTATAGAGAGCTCTTATTCAGTCATGACACTGTATGAATAATAATAAATAAATAATTAATAAAAAATAACAAATCAACGTTTCTGATGTCCTAGTCTTCTAGATTTCAAAAGTGGACGTATAGGGACTTTACCATTCAACCCTGGTGGTAAATCAGCCCTGAACTTAATGATCCAATTAATCTCCCTAGTCTCCGTGTAGTTGTCTATATCCCCTCTCCTATGGGTGGTGAAAATCTGCTCTAAAATTCTAAACTTAAACTGATGTTGTGTACCCGCTTCACATGTATGTTTAGCTAGTGCATTGTGAAGATTACCCCTCCTTGTGTGGTATACATGCTCGCGTATCCTGTCTCTCTTGTGAGTTCCTATGATAACTTGGACAGTTTACTTTGGGTAACGATGGATGTTCAATCCTTATTTACCGTTATACCCAATGCTGAGGGACTAGAAATGATTAATGTTCATTTGAGGAGATCCACTTTATTTTTGAATCAGGATGTTGATTTGACTCTGTTACTGCTGAAGTTGGTTCTTGAGTCCAACTTGTTTTGTTTCCAGAACAGCATTTATTTGCAGCGGGATGGCGTAGCTATGGGCACTTCTTGTGCCAATAGCTACGCCAGCCTAGTCATGGCTGAATGGGAATACAGATATTTATTCCAGAATGATTTATACAGAGAATTTGTACCCTTCTATAGGCGTTTTGTAGACGACCTTTTCTTGATCTGGAAGGGTAGTCCTGAGCAATTGGAATGTTTTTTTAAACAAGTGAATGACTCCCTAGAGTTCTTGAACTTCACCATGGAATGGTCCAACACCACCATCCCCTTTTTAGATGTGTATGTAGACAAGTTACCTAGTGGGATAGTTAATACAGGTCTCTACCGGAAACCTTGTTATAGGAACACACTGCTACACCGCTCCAGTATGCATCCTGGTTTTGTCTATAATAACATCATCAGGGGCCAATCCATGCGTGTGTCCAGATACACACCTATGGATTCTAGTCTTCAGACTGAGTTGGAGGATCTGAAGACTAAGTTTATGGCACGTGGATACAGTGAATTGGATGTGGCAAGGGGGATGGAAGGCATCTCTATCACCAGGGCAGATAGAGCGAAGCCCTACTTTTCTGAAGGGGTCTTGGAAGTGTATCCAAACAGTGGAAGTGAACAACGGATAGACTGCCATATTTCCACTAGTAGTGGTGTCGTGTTTCCAGTCTTTTATACCAGGGACATTGGAGCCATCAAGGACATCTTTATAAAACATTGGCATGTCCTTTCAGTAGACCCCATTATTAAGAGACTTACTGGTGATCGACCTAGGTTCGTCTACCGGAACAAGAAGAACCTGAAACAATTACTTTGTTATCCAAGAACACACCTCACTAGTCCCCCTCGAGAGGGACCCCACATGGTTCCCTGCAATAGATGCAATTTTTGTTCGTACATCCAGTCTGATCCTGTATTTGTCTACCCCTATGGATCAGGTACATATCATATCCGTACCAAGGGCAGTTGTATGTCCAAGGATGTGGTATACCTTGCATCCTGTACCTCATGCTCAGCCTACTATGTAGGCAAAACGAACCGTGTTCTGAGAGACAGGATACGCGAGCATGTATACCACACAAGGAGGGGTAATCTTCACAATGCACTAGCTAAACATACATGTGAAGCGGGTACACAACATCAGTTTAAGTTTAGAATTTTAGAGCAGATTTTCACCACCCATAGGAGAGGGGATATAGACAACTACACGGAGACTAGGGAGATTAATTGGATCATTAAGTTCAGGGCTGATTTACCACCAGGGTTGAATGGTAAAGTCCCTATACGTCCACTTTTGAAATCTAGAAGACTAGGACATCAGAAACGTTGATTTGTTATTTTTTATTAATTATTTATTTATTATTATTCATACAGTGTCATGACTGAATAAGAGCTCTCTATAGACTCTGTATAGTTATATGGTCGGTTATGACTTTTTTGGAATGTTTTTAAATGTTTTCTGTAAATAAGTTCTGTCTTTTTAAATGTTGCCTTTGGTTTTGGCGCCTTTTTATGTATTTAAATCATTAGTTTTTTGTCTTTTATGTAGTAAGGTCTGCAGAAGCAAGTTTGCGAAAGCGCTTACCTATCTGTTATAATAAACCTGTGTTTTTATATTATTTGACTACTTCATCCTTGGAGCATTCTACAGTGAACATTTGGATTGTTACACCGATTTTGTTATAGATTGTGGGATTTTTTGGCACCCTTCATTGTTTTGCACAGCAGCCGTTTACTTTTCATTATTTTTTCATAATCTTTACTATGTTATACTTATATGCTCACGTGCACACATTTTTAAGCATCTTACTTATATTATATAGATCAAACATATCCTATAATACTGAGTGGTAAATTGAATCAAATGCTTTGCTTAAATCTCCTACCATTACTTTTGCCTGAACATTTCTAACTACTATACCATCTACTATTTCCCTAATTATTAACAAAAAATCTTGAAACTTTTTCCTTTTATGCCAAACACATGTTCATTTACAACATTACCTACTTTTTCTTGCATCCCTTTTTGTAATATTTTCATAGACATCTTATAATCTGTATTTTTTAACACAATTGATCTCCACTTTTGCATTTCCTCCTTCTCTCCTTTTTCAATGTAAATTAATGATACCTCTACATAGCTTTTTATACCTGAAACCTTTTTCTAACCATTCATTTAATGAATTTATAAACCATTTCTTTTGCTCTATAGTCATATGTTTATAAATCTTATATTCTATTCTGTCAGGTCTTGCTGCAGAATCTTAATTCATAACTTTTATTGCCTGTTCTAGTTCTTCAGTTATTATATTATTTTTTTCCTAAATCCTTATTCTCCATGTCATAAAATATATGTAATTTCCATTCTTTCAATGTCTTTGTTCTTTGCTCTTTAAACAAATGTCTTATAATGTTCTTTTACCACCCTCACAATCTCTTCTTGTGTATTATACATTTTACCTGAAGAATCTTTCATTTCCCTCATTGCACTATTATTCTCTTTAATTATTTTACTTCGATATGGTGCAATTTCTTCTTTTTTCCTTTCAGGAAATGTCTTTTTTGTACAATAAATGTTATATTTTTTCTTATTCAAATCATATAATTTCAGTTTCTTAATAAAAAAAATTTGTTCTTCTCTAAACAGTCAGGTATTTCATTGTTTAAATTCTCTTAAATTGTTTTTTACATGTATAGCTTCTCTTTCTCCCATGTTACATAGCATTTTTTATATTTCACTTTAAAATGTAACCACCATTCTGACCAATCTTTATAAAATTCTCTCATTTCTACATGATCTTGGCATAATGTCATAACCTCCTTTCTCCCTTTAGCATCCCATTTCATTTTGTTTATTCTTTTTATACCTGTCCCTATTGTTATATAATCATCATTTCCCTTTACCATAATCTAAATTGCCATGTGATCTGAAAAACCTGTCACTAACACTCCTTGTTTAACTATTAGTAAGGTTTCTGACAAAACATATTCAATTTCTGTTCTTTTTCCCCCCTCTTCTATAGATCCAAGTCTCTAGATTCCATATTTTAACTGTCCATATTTTATAATATCCTTTACTAGTTTAACATCATAAGCCTTCTTGTTTTGTTGTCTTAAGGTGTAATTAAATATTCTACTACATTTATCTCCATGTTAACTGCTATGTATTGCATTATCTTTTTAAACATATCTTTCTCCTCTTTTTTATTACATATGCAAATATTGCAGTAATTTTTATGATGCTCTCTCCATCTTATATCAATAATAATAATAATTATGTTATGACAATGGTAATATATAATACTTTAATTGTATCTTTGCATAGTATAAGTATTCCCGAGCATGTTTCTTTCCCGAAATTCCATATCAGATTTTTTCCGCACCACACTTTGAATTGAATTCTTTCTGACTATGACAAAAATCTAGTGTCTTCTAATATAATAACATCACTATCTAGCTTTTTACACCATTCCAAAACACCTATACTTTTTAACTTCTTAAAACTATTAACATTTAATGACAAAACTTTACACATAACTCTACTTTAAATAATGCATATTCATCCTTTCCCTTTCATTTTTCTTTTTTTTTAATTTTCTGTATTCTTCCTTTTCCTTTCTCTCACTCTTTTACCAGTTGAGTTCTCTTTTTAGCTATGTTCCATTTAACATCATCATTCTCACTTAAACCTGACTCCTCTTTTCAATATTTTCTGTGTTTAAGTCTTCCTTCACTTTATCTTTTTGTATCATTTGTTCTCCATCAGTAATGCTATCTTTTTTTGCTAATTCCATCTACTTCTAATTTCTTTTCTATAACTTTATCCTTTTTTACATTGTTATTCTACTTCCTCAGTTTGGTCCAACACTACTTCATTTTATTTTTCTTCACAACTCCCAAATGTCCCACTTTTTTACATTTATAACATTTTGGTTCACATTTTTTGCATCATGTCCTATGCCACTGCAAGAAAAACATTGTCTTTTTTATATTTAATTAAATAATCGTTTTTCCACACAAAAAAGCACATTTTTGGCTATCCCCAATATATAACCAGGGCTCTACCACCTTCAACATTAATAACACTTGGAATATATACAATACTGTCATTTTCCATTTTCAATATCACATTGCAATCCCATACCCCAGTCCATAAACCTCTATTGTCATACACTTTTGACAGATTCAATATGTCATTACATAAATATAACGAATGCTTTTTTAAAGTTGCTTTTTCTACTTCAGTTCTGAATTGAATATTATTTTTTTTCTTAATTTCCCTGAAAGAGGGCTTAAGTACATATAAGTTCCCTGGTGCAAAGTTTTTCTTTTTTTTTCATATTTATAAATCTTTTCATTACCTGCTCAGTCTCAAAAATAATGTCACAACAAGTCTCTTTATTAATATGGATAAATGCTCTTACCTCATTAATTTTGATTCCAAGCGTCTCTGCATAGGACTTTTTCTCAGCCTTCATACCTTCACTCTGCTGCATTTCTTCATTCTAGATTCTGTCCATCTACTCCCCCCATGACATGTCCTTACCATCTTCTGGCTCACTTTCATCAACCATACCCAATAAATATATCATCCTGCAACCCTACCGACTGAAGGGTTGTAACAACACAACCTTGTGTTGCAACTTTGGATTTGAACAGTTTCTGCTGGAACAACTCTTCTCCGTCTACCTCCACTGCATCTGCCACACTTAGACTGCTTTAAAAAGGTTCAACTGCCTATTCCCCATCACTGACATGCCAGGTACTTCTATCACACTCTCCTTTACCCTCAACTGTTCTCTGGTAAAAATAACATATCTGCTGTTTGAATAACAGCACCAAAATCACTATCCGCCTTTCTACTCTCTCCTCTGACTTCCATTTTTACTTAGATGAGCTCCCTGCTTCTCCAAGCCACCTTTGCACACAGACCAAAATCAGGAAGCAAAATGTGCCACACACAAACACATCCCTCTATGGAAAAGAGTAGGTGAACTTCCCTGATGGTCTGGCCAGATTTCCCCTTGTAGTATAAATACCACCTCAAGTCTCCCAATGTGACTAACCTGGTCAGCAATGGATAAATAAATAGATCATGAAAGAACAAAGTCCAAAGTGGTCAGACTTTATTCATAATAAAAGTATTTGTCACTTCAGACTAGAATTAGCCTGGTATTGTCATTATTAGCATTAAACACCTTCTGGCTGAGCATAAGGTGTCATGGATCATGTCAGAGCTATCTGGGTGAAAGTAAAGCATATAGGAGTCAACATGATTTGATGAAAATGTAGTCATTACAGATAGACAACCAATGTGCCTGTGTATTACTACAAAATAAGTTGGGGGAGGGGTGCAAGAGACCCATGGATTGAAGATAGCCCAGTGTCCAGTGTATACTTAATCCTTCACTGATGTTGACTGTTGCACAGTCACATTGTCTTTGAATCACCTCAACCCTGCTTTTGCCACTAATGCTGCTAATGTGCACAGCATAATACATTCACCATTTATGAATCCCAACCTTAATGTTTTTGTCAGCACAATTCAAACTAGGACTAGGGTTGCCACCCCTCCGTTTTTTTTTCCGAACTATCCAGAAATCAAACTGATTCTCCGGTAATCTGGAAAACACTGTACAAACTCCGGTATTCTGTTTAAAAAAAGAAACAGACTATCAGAGTTTGTAAATCGGCTGATTTACTATGCTTTTTTTACAAAAAAAGCATAGTAAATCAGCCGAAAGCAGGCAGAAAGCAGGCAGCAGGAACAGAAAAAGAGGGCGTTCCTCGCAGAGTGATGTAATTGTGATGCCACAAAACGGGCGGACTGTGGACGGGATTGTTGGTGGGATGGCTGGGGTTACTGGTGACGTGAGGGGTGTGGCTTTACTCCGGTTTTAGCCATGATGAAAGGTGGCAATCCTAACTAGGACAGATGAATAATTCTTAAGTCAAAATAAAATCTACTTCCATTTCATAATAATTTATGACTAAGTAGATGAAGTATGAAGTAAGCATGCCAAATCTTTCTTAAATCTAGAGGCAGACACCACACAAAGGAGATTTATAGTCGCATAGTATACAGGAAGAGATGATGTACCTGTTGCCCCTACCAGTAGTGGTCAGTATAGTGCTTTATAGCATGCATTTCCCTGTTAAGTCTTACTGTCCACTACCATTTCACAATGCAAAACTGGAAGTGACTTCCCTATCATTGTTTAATTAATTCCTGAGCTGTGCAGCTTTTAACTATTTCTCTAGCTAACAGCTCAAAAGTACTGAATATATGTAGCATTACTTCTGTTTTAAAGGGTGTTGCTTGTTTTCTGTTGTATTTGGCTAGCTCTTTAACATGTATGTAGCAGTAGTATGTGATGCAGTCTAAGCATTTTTCACTATTAGTTGAATAATTTCTACTTGAGCATTGCAGCTACTGTCCAAATATGCATACATCAAGTTTGTTTCTCTTAAAACCAGCCTAGTTCCTCACAGGTGCACCATTTTTATTCAAATACTGTGAGAATATGTGAACCTATTTAATAGTACAGTTGATGCATTTGCATTTGTATGTGTCCTTTATGAGTACAGAAAGCAAACTGAAGGATTATTATATCAGCTTCAATGTGGATAAAAAAACAATGATATTCAAACATATGTTACAGAAGACTCCTTCTTATCCACCCTGTCTTTAGTCGGCCTCCTCTTTAACCAGCCATCAAATTTCTGCCCTAGCAAAAGACAACAGAGAAGAACAACACTTCTGCCACCTCTGGGCTAAACAGTGACATATGTTTGAGTTTTAGACTTCATATTCATTAGAAAAATACATACTAACACAAATCCTGTTATTCTAGCTGATTTATAACCTATAAATGCTATTTTGTATGCATTTTCTGATTAACCAGCTATTCGTTTATCCAGCCTAAGCTCCACTTCCAGGAAGACTGGATAAGAGGGAGTCTACTGTATTAAAAAGACAATGTTGGTGAAAACAGCAGATGAGAAGTCCCCTTTGTTACATTAAATACTACAAGATCTTTAACTTTTAGCTGGACAACCTCCAGCCTACAAACATATGAAAGTACAGGGTGATCCACGTACAATGCAAATATAGAAACAAAAATAAACCAATAAAAGGTAAACTCAAAAGCACCAGAATAAATATGCTTGTGTACATCTACTGATGTCTGAGCCTCCTGATTCTGTTTTAAGATATGTGCTATATTCTGAATCTGATTTATGCTGTTAAGCAGAAGGATTTCAAAATGCAGTAAAGGTATATGCTACTCTGGAGTTAAATGCAGATACCACAGTAGCAGTATCCACTAGACAGAGTGCTCTCACTACAAGCTTTGGACTGCTTTCCTTAGTTCCAAACTGACATAACATTACTCCTTGCATATAACAGATGCTTGAAACTTTATAAAACAACTGCCACCTGTGCTGGGCCTGTTATTAAATAATTTGTATTCATGAGTACATTTGTCAGTCAATTTAAGTAAGAAAAATCAATCAGTCAGTAAGGATATAGTGAATGAAAATGCATGTGGCCCACAGTCATATATAGTAGCTACTCAAAGTACACAAAAATAACAATTATAAGAAGGCATAATGTGACATGGACAGCTTTGTTTGTCCATAAATAATAATTGCCAAACATTGCCATTAACATCTGCTTACTAAATGCTAATTATACTATTGCTGTGTGGAGCTTGACTTTTGTATGAATGATAACATTTGCTAATTTAAATAAATTATAATGATCCTGTGAAAAATAACCATCATTATCATTTCCGCACACCTAAAAATGATTAACTTCTGATAAAAGAATATTTCATTCATTGCTGCCCTATTCCACTTTTCCCCACATTAATGATCTGTTAAAATGCATACAGTGAAGTACATAGTGCCAGAGTCAGGATACGATATCTTGCTTTACTTTAAAATCTGGATAGTGTTGCAATATATTACATTTGCTATAAATAAGGTTCCATTTAATTAGTTAATCATGCAGTCAGGTAATGATTTCAAGTGTGTTAACCAGGAGTAAAATGTTATAGAGCAGTCCTCTCCATTTTAAAATTCTCTATAGAAAATACTCACTAGTCTCCATTTGTTCATAACTGCTTGATGAGCTGCCAGTTTGCACACAGGGCAGTACCACCACAGTTCATCTAATAGTATACTACTAAACACTCTAAATTAGACCTTTAAGTGACTCTCTCCTACCCCACTCCTTGCCATCCACTAAGCATCTGGTATAATGGATAGGTGCTTCCCTGTCATCTCTTTTTCTGGCCCGGTGGATATAGGCATTCTGAGGCAGCGTAGTAACTGCTTCATGTTCAAGGGGTTCCCCTTCACAAGATTGAATGAATGGAAGCTCGAGCCCAGAATCTCGAACTTCCATTCACTCGAAATTGTGAATGGGAAGTTTAGGGCTTAAAACAAAAAGAGTTGACTTACCTTTTTGCAAGGAGCAAGGTCCCCCTGCATCCTTGCAGCTATATCTAAATGCTCCGTGACCACACTATAGCAGACGACAGGGAAATCTTCCAGTTTGCGCTATATGCGTAAGCGCAAACCGGAAGGTTTCCCTGTCCCCCGCTGTAGTGCGATCTCGGAGTAGGAATATTTAAGTAGGGGGGGTGTGGGGGGTGCAGGGGGCGAAGCCCCCCTGCAAAAACATTAGAAAGGTGTATGTTTTTTTTTTTTTTTTTAGTTCCCCTTCCCATTTTTGAGGTTCTGTAAATTCGAGATTTTGGTTTCGGGCTTATGAATTTCGAGTTTATAGAACTTTGGCCATGTGAAGGGGAACCGTTCAAGGACAACCATTTAATTTTAAAACAGACAAATAGTATGTGAGAGATATAGAAACTCAATGTCATTGGAGGAAAAACCCTTACATACACACATGAAAAATGCAAACCAGGTTGTCAGTATTACACCCAAGACACTTAGACCAGACCCAATCAGGCTTTGTCAAAGGGAAATCTTGCTTTCTCAATCTGATGGAATTCTTTGAGAAATTCACCAGGGCCATGAATGAGGGTAAAATGGTAGACACCACTTATCTAGACCTGGCTAAAGCTTGCGACACAATACCCCACTCTGGGATTATAGATAAACTTACTGAGTAAGCCGTAAACCCCTACATTGTGAGATGGATAGCAGACTGGCTCACTGGCAGGACACATGTTGTCCAGTTAGGCAAATCCACTTCTGGTAAGAAACCTGTTACTAGTAGTATCCCACTGGGCTTAGTGTTGGGACCCCTCCTGTTTGGCCTTCACTTCAAAGAAGTATATACAAATGTTAGGGGCATCTGGCCCACCAAGTTCACTGACTACTGTAAGCTAGGAGCAATCATTGAATCCCCAAACAATGTTGATGTCCTACAGACAAGCCTAAAAATGACAAATGACTGGTGCCAAAACCATGGTCTGAGATTAAATGCTAAAAAATGCGTACTCATATCCTTTGGTAAACCAGATATCCCTGCAAATAATAATATTGATAACACACTCCTAAAAGTAGACCCTACCTTGAAACACAGATAGATAGTAACCTAACCTTTTACCACCAGGTAGCTATGGTAGTGAGGAAATACTTCTGTGTGGCTCAACTTATTAAGTAAAGGCATGGCATCAAGGTCAAAGGAAGTCATAGTGCCATTGTACTCGGCCCTCATCAAGTCCATAATAGAGTACAGTGCTCCCTTCTATATGTACCTAACTAGGCACCTACACTAACTGGAGTAGCCCCAGAGGTTTCTCACTAAAAAAATACAAAGTGTAAGACACATGTCTTATGCGGACCGACTAAAGGCCCTATCCCTTTACTCCATCTCATATAATTTATGGAGAAGAGACTAATGCCTGACCTACAAAGCATTCACTGATCCATCCCTGATGAAAATGTTACACATTTGCAAGAAAAAATATATGATGATTACATGTCCCACAGACCTGAACTTTATTTGTGACTCTAACAGACCTTGCCAGAGAGACAGATTCATATCCCAAAGGCTACTTTATTTATGGAGTAAACTTCCCATCTTTGTAAAACAAAGCCTGTCCCTCACTCTGTTCAAACAGAATCTGGATAAATAGATGGGAAACTGTAAATTTACTCCTGGGGTACCGCCTATGTCCCTTACAGACAGAGGCAGTCTGTACAGTGGCTCAGGGTTACAACACCCAAAGACCCATACCCTGATACTACCCCATCTTTTATATATAGAAACAGATTCCATGTCAGAGCTGTTCATAATGTCCAAGGGAAGCTGATTCCATTTTCTAACAACTCTGTCAGAAAATGAATTGCCTTATCGTTATTCTTCATTGCAGTTTTGGGGTTCCCTGTTCTGAAGTTTGTGTAACCCATACAAATCAAATGTCACTGGAGGAAGCTTGGAATATATGGATAAGTTCTCCTTTTAACTCATTAATTAACACTTGTAACCTGTGGAATGTCGCACTTCTAGCAACTCATTTTTCAGAAAATCCTCTGTAATGCAAGTTAAAAAGTATGAGTATAAGCCAAACAAATGTTAATGTCTTCTGAAGAGTGAATGCTACTGAAAAGAAATGAGCAGCTATATTGTCAGTAAAAAGTCATCTTTACAGTGATAATATTGTATTCCATCTATCAATATGTTACATATTATAATGCATGTAAACAAAGAATATTTTTATCCAAAGTTTCAAAACAACAGGTAGTGTCAGGCTATTTTTATTCATCCAGACCTGAGCTGTTGCATGACAGCAAGAAATTCCTTACTGTGTGTATTGATGTATTTACAGAAATATGAAAACCTATGATTATTTAAATTAACAAGATAAATAACACTGCACATGTCTGAGGATATACAACTTACAGTCTATTATATTAATGACAACTTGTTTCGGGTCTATAGTACAACATAATTAGAAACAGAACTTGCATGATACAAATGAAAGTATGTATGCAAGCAGTAGGTTTGAAATCTAGAGTGGGTTCATCCTTCATAATTAGCCAAAAAGGTCATCAGTCCTAGAGTAGATGGTCATGGATGTGCCAAAGGGGGAGGTTCCAGCCTCAAAGATCCCTCTGAATAATTTAGGGAAGGGAGTGGTTAACGTTCAGTATCAGGAAACAGTAACAGTGAAAAACCAAAGTACAAGTCACAAACAAGTCAGGACTTTTATTGTTGTGGTCTGAAACATAATAGGGAGTTCTAACCCAGTAAGGAGGAAGCTTGATTTAAAGGGAACGATGTAATGTAGTATGCCTGCAGGAAACAAAGCTTAAAGTAAAAAAAAGGCAGTGAAGTTTACATCAAGTTACTTCTGCAATGTTTATGCAGCTCATACAGCAGGGCAGAAAAGAAAAGGAGCTGTGATCCTACTCCACAGACCCTGCAAATATGTACTAAGGCTGTTAAATGTAGTGCAGAGGGACACTGGATTACATATGACAGTGGTCCTTAAACTTGACATGAATAGGTAATAGGAAATCTGTATGATCCCCACCACTGATGACTCTGAGATCTTTGAGGTCTTTTCTGAAGACTAGGAACCATTAGTGGGTAGGCATAAAATGCTGCAGCTGCATTAGTGTAGGACTTCAATTTAGTTTTAGATGAAAAGGTTGATAGACTGTATTTGAAAAAACACAGCAGCATACGATGGCTCATAAAATAGTCTCTGTGTGGCTAGATAAAAATGGGATGGGTTGACGGCTGGAGAAGTAAGTATAATAGGGGTGACATTCTCCAGGGACCATAGGAATTAAGTAAGTAAGGAGAATAGACAATTTTGATGCCTAAAAGTCTGAGGATGCTAAAGCCAAATAATGCATCAGAAATACATGGGCTGCCTGCTGAGTTTTATAAATTGGAAGTTGAAGAAGGATTGGAGAAATAATTTATCTTTATAACTGGCTAAGGGACAATGGACTGGTGTTACAGAAATCTAATCAGATAATCAAAACAGTACTGCCAAAAAACATTTTATTCACACTTTCACTGGGTTAGTCCCAGCAGGCCAGTGGCCTTTTCCAGAGGATACCTAAGATGATATTCATATTGACTAGGGGAAATGTGCCTTGGGCACCAGAGAACTTTCCCTGCTCTATTTTCAGTAAGTGCCTTGGTAACTTTTGCATCCAACTGAGCTAGCACCAATTCAGGCAGATCAAAATTTGGTTTAGCATCTCATCTGAAATATAGTATGCTCAGGAGTGCAGCACCTCCCTAATGCTATACTGCACTTTCAGTACTGTTAAATTAATCCAAGCACTTAGGGTGGAAATAGAACCCACAATCTTCTGATCTTCCAGTACAAAATGCAAGTATGTTACCCCCCCCCCCCCCAGCCATAATCAAGCTAAGAAACTTCTCAAAAGCTGACTACAACTTCCTAAAGGAGGGTATCAGTAGCTTCACACCATAGTCCCCCTCAGAGGATGCAGACAACTATTCTGAACAGTACTCCAATGCAGTATACAAGCACCTGTAACAAACTGCATGGACACAGCCATACCCAACAGAACTAAAACCTACTCCTCAAGGAAACACAAACCTGTCTATCAACAGGCTTTACAACAAAAGGAAGAAATTGTTGCCCAAGGGTAAAAAGGAACAAATTCCAAATTGGAAAAACTCCCTCCTTAGCCTCAGTAAGCAAATTTGATGACTAGTGAAAACCTCCAAAGCCAATTATGAATCAAAACTAGCCTCCAAAACAAAAGGAACCACAAAGCCTTCTTCAGTTATGTCAGGAACCTCTATGGCAAAGTCCAGGTTAGTTCCGAATTAGTACTTAACAGTATCACTTACACTGATCCTGTTGACTTCGCTAACCTGCTAGCAGATAGGTTCAGTGAAAACTTCAACCCCCTGTCCTTCTCAAAGGCCCTTTCAACATCCATGATACTTGTCCTGCACCTCACATCTCCATAGATCAAGTGTTAAAAGCCCTATCCAAGGCAAAGAACACAGCTTCCATGGGACTTAATAGTATCCCAGTCTATACTCTGCACCATCTCCAGCAAGTACTAGCTTTGCCATTGAGCACCCTATTCAACCACAGCCTAAGTACAGGATTCATTCTAGCAGAGTTGAGAACTGCCATTGTCATCCCCTTGCACAAAGGTGGTGTCACTACTGACCCTGGAAACTACCGCTTCATTAGCTTGACAAGTCTGATCTGTAAAGCCATGGAGTGAATTATTATGGATCTCATAAAAAAGGACATAGGCAATGTCCAAGTACTTGACCACACACAGTTCAGATTCATCAAGGGCAGATCTTGCCTGTTGAACTTGGTTGACTTCTTTGAGACTGTCACCAAGGCCCTAGATGAGGGAATCTCAGTACATACAGCTTACCTTGACTTGGCCAAGGCCTTTGACACAATCTCCCACTCCAGCATCATTATAAAGCTAACACAACTTGGTGTAAATCCCTATCTTATCAGGTGGGTGGCCAGCTAGCTCACTGACAGGACCCTCAAGGTCAAAATTGGCACCTCCACCTCTTATAGCAGACTTGTCACTACTGGAATTCCCCAGGGATCTGTCCTGGGACCCCTACTGTTGGCATCTACTTCTCAGAGATCCAGGCAAAGAAAAAAGGACTATGGCTGACCAGGTTTGTGGATGACTGTAAGTTGAGTGCTGTCATTGACTCCCCAAATGAAGTTAACATACTGCAAGAGGGGCTCACAGCAACTAATGACTGTTGCCAAAATCATGGCCTCAGGTTAAACGCAAAAAAAATGTATTATCATACCATTCAGCAAAAACATGGTCCCTACTGAGTACTACATCAACGGCAACCCTCTAAGCACACAACCTGTGGTGAGAGACCTGGATACTCAGGTTGACAACAATCTCACATTCGACCATCATGTAGCAGCAGTGGTCAGAAAAACCTTTTACTTGGTTTATATCATAAGTAAAGAGACTGCTTCCAGAAAAAAGGAGGTTATTACCTCTGTCTACTCCTCCCTCATTAGACCAATAATTGAGTATAACACCCCATTTGGTATGTACCTCTCCAAACATCTGCACCAACTGGAAAGGTCACAGAAATACCTCACAATGAGAATCCATGCTTCCAACACATATCCTATGCAGATAGGTTCAAATCACTATCACTCTACTCAGTGTCATACAGATTGCTCAGAGGTGATCAGTGTCTCACCTACAAGGCTATCTCGGACCCTGCCCTACTAGAGATGCTCCATATCTGTAAGTCTAACTACTCATGCATTACTCAAAGCCCTGAATCTAATATGAGACATCAACAAAACCTGCTGGAGAGACATGTTTGTCTCTCATAGGCTGCCCCATCACCAGAATAGACTTTCCATACACGTCAAACAGAGTACCTTGCTGATCCTCTTCAAGCACAACCTTGATGAGTGGATGGGAAACCACAAATTTGACCCTGGGGTTCCACCTGTGTCCCTCATTGACAGGGGCAACAAGTGCTGACTGAGGTTTCTTTTTGTGGATAAACTCTTGGCTAGGCTTGTAAGGGCCCCAGGGCCATTAGCCTAGTAGCCTCCTATGATCCCATGTCATGTCACTGGCTAAAACTCTTCTCAGAAACTAGCAACTTTCAGCCAATTTATTCTTATCAACATGGATATCAAAATATTAGCAAAGATATCGGCAGAGTCAAGAAGATGCTCCCCTCATTAACTGAGCTGGGGCAAAACTGTTTTGTAGTGGGAAGATCTAGTTCAAATGATTGAGGATGGCACTCTTTTTTTGATAAGCACAAGGAGAAAAGATCAGAATTAAACATAGTGTTTGATATCACAATAAACTTTTGACATGGTTTCTTGGAAGTTCCTATCTAAATGTTTACAAAGATGGCAAACCTTAATACTTGCAGAAGACTGTCTATTACTGTGTAGCAAGATTGAATTGGCAGTAGGAGTGCTGTGAATATTTTAGGAGTTTGGGAGTCTAGTGATGTTCAACAAACACACTGCCTTACATATGTGTAGTTGTGGACGCTATCCTCTCTCTGGCAGTCTACTAAACCTCAGAGATGTTTATATTGCCTGTCTGTGGATGTAATGCACCAATTTCCTGGCATTACAGGGGCTGCCTTTAAGACTCACAGGCAGGACTCTGTTTTCTAGTGCCATAGTAAGAGAAGCATCTTTTAGAAGACTGCTCCTTGCTCTGGCTCATAGGTGTGTACTAGGCTAATGGCCCTGGAGCCTTTACAAGCCTAGCCCATAGGATTATCCTGGCATTGTGCTACCTGCTGGATATCTTCACCTTCTGAATTCAGATAAGAAACCCTTTTGGGTTTTTATTCTCTCTCTCTCTCTCTGCCTTTTTATCAGTGATTAACGTGTTCTGCTGCTTTTACTGTTGTATATGCTTCTGTTTTTACTTTGACTAGCATAGTAAGGTCTATGCTCTTGATAAAAAGCTTCATTTGGAAGTTTTGACAAGAAAACTTGGTGATATTGGATTTTTTCTTTGGGGTTATAATTACCTGAGGTGAATGAACATGATTACAGCATTCTAAGTGAAATTGTTCAGTTAAATTGTGATTTTGGCATCATTTTACACGTCAAACATTTCTGACAGCAAGTTTTCATCACTGCCTCTAAGTGACTATATCCTTGTTATTTGGTTAATAACCTAATTACCTTGTATAAACTTGTGTGACCAAGTTATGTTTTGATCCTTTTAATGAATGTAATTCTGTTTGGAAATTGTAATACCTGATTTATATGTATATATGAAATAGTAGTACGTATGTAGTATGAAGTTTGGAGCTTTCTCCTCGGGCTTCCACTGAAAATTAACATGTATCCATTCGGACTATCCCAGTCAACAAATGTAAAATAAATAAATAAATGTATAATTCATTTTTTGTCTATTACTGTTTTAGGCTGTATCCATTCATTTTGACAAACTAACCGCTCTCCCTTTTTTTTTTTATTACAAAAGTAGGTAACTTTTGGGCATGCATTTTGTCCTTGGAACTGTGTTGTTAAAACTACTCAAAAACAACGAAAAATCACAGAAACTACTGTCATTTTATTCAGTGCAGTCTTTAGAATAGTAAGCCATGCAGAAATAGACTTCAAATTGTATTTACAGGGAAAAATGTGGAATTTTCCCATTTTGTACTTGACTGACAATGCAGCCAGTAGCTGGTATTGCTCTGGCTATTTTTTGTCCCCGAACCTGATGGAGTTGTATACAGTACCCCCCCCAACACCATCTAACCCTTGAGCACCTAAAAATAAAAAAAAACATAAAAATAAATCAAGAAAAATCCTTCAGCCTATGGCTTGTGACTCTACAGTGGCCATAGACAGGCTACTGGACCACTCTTCTTGAACCACTCTTCATTTGCCTCTAGATCCCCTGGTTTGCTTTTAGAACTACAACAGTACATGACATGAGAGACAGACACAGTCCTCTGGGGCTATACCCTTGTCTGTTTCAGGTATAGGAGAACCAAACTCTTTAGATGCAGGAAAAGTCAGGGGTGCAGAATCTGTTGGCAGTGTTATGTCTCCCCCCAGTGATTATCCTGCTAGTGTAATGCATTAAAAATTTGAAAGGACCCACCAAATTACAGGACTGCAATTTTCACAGTGGTTTCACCTGCGATGGTGGGTATGGATACAGCTATTTCCATTGTTTAGGCAGTTGCCACTGTTCAACCACCCGGGGATCCTATTTTTTAAGGAAATCCAGAATCTGAGGTTTTGATTAAGGAGCCCAAACAAATGTTTTCTTTCTCACAGGTGCTGGCTAGATTTCAGGATGTATTCAGTTAGGAGCTATCTTTGGCTGCCCCCGAGATCAGCAGGATATATCATCTTTTGGAGGATGAGACCCTGGACATGGCAACCTTTACTCCATTTATCAAGCATTGTTTTTAAGAAAGCTTGCAATTCTCCTCTGCTTGACAAGTCTCTACCTAAAAAAGTTTTTAAGAAATTCAGTGTATGCTTGACTATGCCTGGTCTCCAAACCACCTTTTATGTGGACCCTGCTTCTGTTTCCCCAGTGACCTTTTCCAGTTAAAAAGAAGAGGCCTTTATCAAACCCAGTCTCTTCAGAGGGGCTAGGCAGGTGGCTAGAATCTCAATGAAAGTAGCTGGTTTTATGTGGAAGTGTGGGTTGAGGTATATATGTGTAGTTTAGACATTTGCTGCATTATTACCTGCTGAGCAAAAGGTCTATGTCAAAGATATTGTTTCCAGTGTTTCTCAAGTGTCTAAACATGCATTAGAAAGTACATTGGAAAGGGCTGGTACTCTTTCTAGAAATGCTAAGACGTTGAAGGTGATAAGGAGGTATACTTGGTTGCATAGTCAAAAATTTTCTGATGAGTTAAAAAAATCTCATGAATGCTCCATCTGATTCTGGTTGTGTGTTTGGTACAGCAGCTAATCAGATCCTTAAGCACTGGGATAACAGAGGTTGAAACAGTTTGAAAATGTTCCATATTCCAAATTTTCCCCTCCATTAAGCAGTATAATTTTCAGTGACCCAATAAACTGAAATATCAGCTGAACAAAAAGCAAGGGTCCAAAAGGAAATGACAGGACGAGAGCTCCACCAAACATAATGAGGGGTTCCCTTCCCAAAAAGGACAACCCCCTTTTCAACTTATAGCTATGCTGTGGTGTGGTACCCATCTTTCCCAAGTCCCCTTATGGATGTCCCATCTCGAAAGTTATATCTCAACAATGCAGCCTGGCCATCACTGGCAGAAGTTACAGGTGAAAGTAGAAGGAACTTCTGCCTTCCATTGAAGGGGGTTACCCCTCAGCCACTAGACCAGACTTTTATTATCTCCTTTCCTGTGGCAAATGCTGATCTCATGGGTCACAGACCTGGCCCCTCCTTCAGACAGAATTAAAGGTGTCCACTCCAGAATTTTTCTGGTTCTCAAAAACCTGTTGTGGAGACTGGTGTTGGATCTATCTTTCCTGAATACCTTTGTCAAAGTTCCCCAATTTCCAGATGCTCATGCTACAGACAGTGCTTCCTCTTTTGTCAGACCACCACTTCATAAACCCTGGACTTGAAGAATGCATATCATCATATCCCCATTGCTCATCACTTCAAGAGATATCTGGGATTTATTGTGACTGATTCGCACTATCAGTACTATGCATCATTGTTTTGGGCTATCCACTGCATGTTGAGCGTTTACTAAATGCCTTGCTACAGTAGTGGCCCATTTATTGGACTCATGGTATTCACATTTTTCCTTACTTAGATGACTTTCTAATCTATGCAGAGCCTGTAGCCAGGTGTTTGCAATCACTAGCAAAGGTCTCAACCTTACTCTTCCAGCTAGGGCTCAAACTGAATCTTCAGAAGTCGTGTCTGACACCCTTGCAATGGCTTGTCTTCCTGGGGTGCTTAATTGACACTAGCAAAAGAATGGCATTTCTTCCCAAAGAAGAGGTTCTGTCTTACCAGATGGTGTTTCAGGAATTCTCCAGGAGGATCATCACCTCATCAAGAGAATTCTTAAAAATTCTAGGACTGCAGGCATCCATCATTCTCATGTCTCAGTCTAATTCAGTCTAATCCAATATAACCTACTGATTATGGCTAATAAAATCCTTTATAATCTGGATAATACTCCGGCACATAAAATCTTATCACTCCCTATAACAATCCGTGACTGCTTCAATTCTCGAACAGACTACTAATTCAGTCAATCAAAATTAACAATGTAACCGGTGATTCCCTCTCTGCAAACTCTGCAGGCAGATCCTGGAACTCACTTCCAGCTGATATTACTTTGCTCTCCTCCCTAGGCCAATTTAAAACTAGACTCAAACAACATCTGGCCCTAAACTGGCTTTGCCACTGCAACAAGCCTGGCTAACTCTCATCAAGAATGTGAAAAATCTATTAATCAGATGACTTGTTAAATTTACCCCTGACTGTCACCAGGGAGAACTTGTCTATTCATGTTTGCTTATGTATTCTTTGTCTATACCATATTTGTAATATGTTTTCATTGTTTTTATTGTATCTGCTTACCTTGGAGCTTTTCTCACCGGGCCTCCACTGAAAATGGACATGAATCCAGTCGGACTATCCAGGTCAACAAATGTAAAATAAAATAAATAAATGATACCACTGTTCTGTGTCCACATGAAAAATTTCAATAATATGTCTGGAATTGTTGGACCCAACACCTACATTCCCTGGAATCTCTGTTGCCATTGCTGCCCTTCATCAGATGAGAGGAGTTACAGTGGCGTAAAGCTCAGTTGAGTATCAATCAGGACTTCTCTTCTTCCCTCCTCTTCTGGTAAAGTCTGTTCAGACATAGGATCATAGGAGGTTACTAGGCTAATGGCCCTAGAGCTTTTTTAAGCCAAGCCACTCATGCCCCAATTTTCAATGCCCACAGGCTAGAAACAGATTCATCTAACATTGCTTGTGCAGCTGTATCAATGGGAGTGCAAGAGCAGGCCACTTGGGAACCCAAGGATGCATGGAACCACATCAATATCAAGGAATATTTGACCTTGATCCACACCTTGATAGTCCTTTACCACCTATGGACTCTGAGTCCCCTTCTGGTAGGTATGGACAATAATGTAGTGATGTGGTACCTCAACAAACAAGGGAGGTACAAGGTCATACCCTCTGTGCTGGTTGACAATGATGGCCTAAGAACTGGCTCTACAATATCTTCTGACTCTTCAGGCATTATACATCTGTCAGAACAAAATGTCATGGCAGACAGATTAAGCAGATCCTGGGCAGATCCGCGCGAGTGGCATCTTAAGGCAGTGGTGTTTCAGGACCTAGTCCAGAGGTGGGGAATACCTCAAATAGATATGTTCAACTCTTTACAAAACAGACAGCTGGAGAAATTCTATTCCAGACATCCCTGTAGTCATGCTTGAAGAATAGAAGCATTCTCATTCAATTTGACAGGAATGTTGCTATGTGTATTTCCACTCTTTCCACTGATTCTCAATGTACTTCAGAGGGTTCAGAAATAAATACCAAAGATCATTGTAATGACCCCCTATTAGCCCATTCAATCTTGATTCTCCTTTCTAATGTTATTGTCCATAGGCAATTACCACAGATCTTCTCACACTCAGGATTTGCTCACACAGTCCCAGGGGCAACTGGTGCACCTCAGTTTGGAGCAACTGCAACCGACAGCCTGGAAGGCTCAGTCTTGGCTACATTTAAGTAACTGAGGATGTTTATCAGATGTTAAAAGAGGCCAAAAATCTGCTAATGGAAAATCTTATGTTTACAAATGAATGATGTTTTCTAAGTGGTGTCTAAATGGGAGCAGAGGGTCACTTGAGGTTAACATCCCTCTAGTCTTGAAATATTTGTGTGAGTTACTTCAGGATGGCTTATTGTGTGCATTCATTAAGGTGCATTTAGTGTCCATCTCTGCTCATCTGCCAATGGAGCCTCCTTTTCTCTTTTGGTAAAACAATTTGTAGAAGGAGTATAGCATATGAGACCCTGTTGCAAGCAAATTCCTCCTGCATGGGATCTCTACTACATTTTGAAAAAAATTGACCTTACCATATTTTGAACTGTCAACTCAGGCTGATCTGATGTTCTCAATCTAGAAAACTGTTTTGCATATTCCTGACAACTGCAAGACGAATCTCTAAGCTTCAAGCTCTCATGTGAGACTGCCTTACCTGGTTCTCCACAACAATAGGGTTGTCTTAGGCACTAACCCCTTTTTCATGCTAAGAGTGGTCTCAGAATTCACTCAATCAGTCTATTAACCTTTATGTATTCTTCCCAAAATCTAAGAATTAGGGACCTTGCATGTGCATCGGCAGCTCAGGTGCTGTATTGATAGAATGAAACCCTTCATAGGTTCATAGGTAGGTACTAGGCTATTGGCCCAAGGGCCTAAGTAAGCCTAGCCAACAAGGTTCCCTGGCTTACACCGGCCAGAATAGTTATTTTCCTGTGTCCCTGTCAAGCAGAGCCACAGAAGTGATCCCCGGGGTGTATTTCCTATTTTCCCATCCACTCATCAAGATTTTTCTTGAAGAGTGCTAATGAGGAACTTTGCTTGACATAGATGGGTAGCTTGTTCCAGAGTATGGGAAGTCTCTGGGACAGGAATCTATCCCTCCTGCATTACCTGTTTATTGTGGTGACAAGGTTTAGGCCCCTAGAGCATGTAGCTCTGAGGGATTGGGATTTCTTTAGGTGTAGCATGTCCAACAGCTCTGGGTTTGACATAGCTTTATATGTTAGGCAGAGATCACCTCGGAGTTTAACATAGTACAATTGTTTACATTCTGTTTACCTGTAATAGTAATGCTCGTAGGACACACTGCCTTATTTGGCAGTCCCCTCTCACCATTCACTGTTTTTGGGATGTACATAGCTTGGTGTTGGAGTTGCCAATTAGTTAAGCTCAGTGGCCTTTATTGTTATGTTCATGTTTTTTTTTTTTTTTTTGGTTTGGAGCTGTAAGTGTTAGCAAAGCATTCATTTTCAACTTCACTTCCTGCCAGACCGTATAAAACTGATAGGGTCCAAGTTGTGGGTCTGAAAGGCAGTTATCTGTACTGCCATGCAATTAGTCAATGATTCACACAGACAGGCAGTGGGAGGAACTTTGGTAGACTGCCAGAGGGAGGGTAGCAGGACACTTCTATCCAAATGCCAGTAAAGTAGTGTGTTCTACAAACATCTATTGTTACAGTTAAGTAGGACTCGTGCAACTGTACTTTCAGGCCGAATGCAATGAAGGAATAACTGTGTTGGTATGACTGTGGGGGAAAACAGGGCAGACAGGGTGGATAAGGTAACAGAAGTACAGTACCCTAAACACCTTGGCCTCTTTGTATGGAAAAGCAGGAAAGATATCTGAAAAAGACATATGCAGTGCTTAAGAGGTCATGGTGACAAAGAAGTGTTGCAGTAAGGTCAACGCCTTTAATACAATCTCTAGTAGGATCAAAGCAGAGAATGTAATACATGTTCCATCTGTTAGGAACATTTCATCTGTATGGCTAAAACTGGAAGAGACAGAGATCCAGCTATTGATAAATTGGTGTGCATTGAAGAAGACTAGAGAAGGGTTTCTCCTTTGAAGGCACAGATCCCTGTACTGAAAGGGGATCAGGCTCCTTGATATAACTAGATATGCACTAGCTTGTGATATTGCTCAATTAATTCAGTAAAGGGAATATCAACTACACCCATGCTGTTGAGAGGTCAATTTGCAAATTATGGATTCCAATGTACTGATACAGGACATGGTTGGTGGAAGCAATGAGACTTGATCCTTTCCACATGTACTATTACCATCAGGAATAGTCTGTGAGCTCCCTGACATTATGTAAGTGGAAAGGCATCAGTAGTCGGACACAAGTGGAAGAAGAGCTTGGTGCAGGATTGAGTAAATCTTTAATTCTTCCAGCAATACCAAAAATGTTGGACTTGGGTGACTGGGTAGCCTGTGAGGATTTCAAGTGAATTTAAACAAGTGTAGATGGCTAAATAAATATGGCAGGATAATGCTATGTGATAAATGGAAAGCAGTCAAGAAAGAGAGAGCAAGTCTTATTTATAAAGAATTATAGGAGAAGAAAGGGATAATAATAATTAAAACACTTATAAAAAAGAAAAAGAAGAAGGTGCTGATCTCAGATCAGAATGGAAAATGGTATGTTGCAGGCTGGTGAGACTGGGTTCAGATTAAAAGATCACCAGCTAAGTATACTGCATCACTGATGTCATACTCCTCAAAAACTATGGAATAAGGGGTGTCTGAAAAATATCAAGCACTGGAAATGTGAGGAAGCTAGGATTGTACACGTGTTTTAGCAGTGCGAGGGAGGTAAGAAATAAGGCAGATCTGTGTAGTGCAGCATAAGTGATATTTGAACAAGTCCCCTCCACCCAAAGATTAAAAGTTTTTGCTGTCACCAATCAGAAGAGGCAGTAAACGGAATAAATCTGAAAATTTGTCTGTACTGTGAGTATTAGGGAGTGCAATTAAACTGTCGGTTAGCCCATGAATAAAAAAAAAAAAAAAAAACAAGTAAGGCTACTTATGCTCTAATAACAAGTATCTTCTTGCCAAGATTTTTTTGTAAAACCACTTCTTTTTTTAATTTCTCCAAATCTTGTGGCTTTCTAATACCATGACGGGAATGGACCCCATTCCTAAGTCAAAGTATGATTAAAGTTGATGAGATTAGTATTGTTTCAATCTTGATATCAGCCAGAAGTGCTCTTCGCAGCACCCGCAATGTACCCAGTAATGACTCCAGCAATTTGTATGGAGTTACATGTATTGGTCTTATTTAAATACGATTTTAGATTCTTTTTTATAAGATCCTTTGCTCCTACTACTATTGGAACTGTCTGGATATCTTTCTTCCACATTGCTCTTGTTTCTGCCTGCAAATCCTAATATTTTATGACTTTGTGTCTCTCTGTATGCAAAAAGTACAGTTTTGTACCTACCATAAATGTAGATGTTCCAAGATCCACATTGCTGCAGTCCTTACTTATGGGTAGTCCGCTGTCCTCGGTCGGCCCGAATACCAAAGTATTAGGCTGACGTCGGTCATGGGCGCACAGCCCTGACATCAGAGCGTCAGGGTATAAAAGCGCATGACCGACGTCATATCCTCAGTCTTTTCTTGCCCCAGATGTCAGAAGGCCCTAAAAGAAAGGCCACAGCCAAAAAACAGAGTACCTTCCCAAAAGATATGCTCAACTACAGCCATCACCCAAACCATATAACCATGCTAAGCTATAGAGGGGAAGGAGGGAGGGAAAATTGGACTGCAGCAATGTGGATCTTCGAACATCTACATTTATGGTAGGTACAAAACTGTACTATGTTCTTCATCTCACATTGCTGCAGTCCTTACTTATGGGTAGAATCCCAAAGCAACGGGAAAGGGAGGTTGGCAAAATCATAAAGCATTAGGGGCTGCTAAAATGCCCTGTAATATTGCAGTGGCAAATCCAGCCCTAGACTTAGAGTAAAGAGGAAGGTGGTAATGTTTAGAAAAAGTATGTACTGAACTCCAAGTGGCTGCTTCCAAAATATCCTTTGTAGCTACCCCCCTTAGAAAGGCAGTAGAAGTTGCAGTAGCTCTAGTGGAATGAGGTCTGATTCCAGTCGGAATCTCCTTACCATGATGGGAATAACAAAAAGAAATACAAAACCCAATCCATTTAGAAATAGTTTGCTTTGAAACAGGTCTACCCTGTGAACCCAAAGCAAAAGAAACAAACAACTGCTGAGACTGTCTGAACTCCTTGGTTCTGCTCAAATAATAACGCAACTGCCTGTGAATATCCAAAGTATGCAAAATCTTCTCCCCTTTATTTTGAGGATTTGCATAAAAAGTAGGCAAATGAATAGTTTGGTTTAAAGCCACACTAGAAACCACTTTAGGCATAAAGGAAGGATTAGTACGCAAAGATACCCTATCCTTATGAAAAATCAAGAAAGGCTCCACTGCCATAAGGGCCTATAATTCAGAAACCCTTCTTGCAGAAGTAATGGCCAACAAAAAAGCAGTCTTCCATGACAAATACTTTAACTCGGCAGTAGCTGCAGGCTCAAAAGGTTGTAGAGTAAGCTTTTCCAACACAAAATTGAGATCCCAAGCAGGAGTAGGAGCTCACGGGGGTCTTATGTTCTTTGCCCCTCTGAGAAACTGCTTAAACAAAGGATGAGAGAATAAAGGAGGGTCACAGTCATAATTAGCCGAAATGGCTGCAGCATGAACCTTTATGGAGGAGAAGGACAAACCTTTGTCTAATAACTCAGTAAGATATTGTAAGGAAGCACTCAAATTAGGCTTGGAAACATCAAAATCCTTCCCTTTGCTCCAAATAAAAAATCTCCATTTGTCAGCATAAACTTTCCTTGTACTAGGCCTCCTGGCCTCCAAAATAACATTCAAAACTTGTTGTGGAAGCTGAGAACCTCCAGAATTTAAAACAGAATATGCCAGGCTGTTAGATGCAGAGACTGAATTCTGACATTGAGAAAGTGATTGCCCTCCTGAGACAAAAGGTGTGGAATCAAAGGCAGAGGCCATGGAGGCTCTCGGACCAAACTCCTCAGTAATGGGTACCAGTGTTGTCGAGGCCAATCCGGTGCTATCAGAATCATGGATGGCTTGTCTTGTCTGGCCTTCAAGAGAACCTTGGGCAGAAGAGGTAGAGGTGGAAAGGCATATACATGAAGATTGTTCCAACTGAATGACAGAGCGTCCACCTTCCAAGCTGTGGGATGAAACCTTTTTGTGCAAAACTTTGGCAACTGGTAATTTAGTGGAGAAGCGAACAGATCTATGTCTGGAGTTCCCCATGACACTGTCAACTTTTGAAATACCTGAGGATCCAATTTCCACTCGTGGGGATCCACTATTTGTCTGCTCAATACATCTGCTAAGGAGTTCTGTGCTCCTGGTAGAAATCTTGCCTGAAGATTGAGGTTGTAACTGAGAGCTGTCTCCCACAAAATCATCGCTTGTCTGCAAAGAGGGTACAAGTGAGTTCCCCCTTGCTTGTTGATGTACCACATGACAGTTGTGTTGTCTGTTAGAATCAACACCTGCCCTGGGTGAAGTAAATCCTTGAAAGCCATCAATGCAAATTGTACTGCTAACATCTCCTTCAAGTTGATATGCAAATGTTGAAGTCTGGCAGGCCACGTGTCTTGCACCCATTTTCCATTGAGATGTGCTCCCCAAGCCTTGTCCGAGGCATCCGTCGTTAGAATCTGACTCGCCTCTGGTCGGGTCACAGAGAGTCCCTTGTTTAGGTGACATTCCTGAGCCCACCACAAAAATTCCTTCTGAATGCAAGGTATTATCTGAATGACAGTGTCTAGATCCTGGCAGTGTTGTGTTCATAGATTTTTGAGATACCATTGAAGCTTCCTCATATGCAATTTGGCATTGGGAAGCACCAGAATACAAGATGCCATGAACCCCAAGGCTTGAAGGACTGTCCTTGCAGTCAGCCTGGACTGTAGAGACATTTGATGGAAATAAAGTGAAAGACTTTTCTGTTTGTCCGGGGTCAAAAGGCCATCTGGGAAGCTGTATTCAGTCTCACACCCAGAAAGCACATGTCCTGAGAGGGTACTAGACTGGACTTTGTTTCGTTCACAGAATACCCTAGGCATCTTAACACTACCATCACATACTGTAGATGCTGAAGAAGCTCGTCCTTGTCTTGTGCAATAATCAGGCAATCGTCCAAGTAAGGATAAATTTGTATTCCTTCCATCCTGAAAAAGGCTATCACTGGAGCCAGAACCTTTGTGAACACTCTGGGCGCAGTAGATAAGCCAAAGGGCAATGCAGAGAACTGATAATGTAAATTTCCAGCTCGAAAACGCAGGTACTTCCTGCAACTGGGCCTGATAGGAACATGAAGATAAGCCTCTTTTAGATCCAGAGTTACCATCCAGTGATCTTTTCCCAGCAGAGGCAAAAGCTGTTGTAATGTCAACATTTTGAACTTTGGAATGTTCAAATAAGTGTTGAGGAGAGATAAATCCAAAATCGGTCTCCACGTGTTCCCTTTCTTTGGTACTAGAAACAGGCGGGAATAAAACCCTAGACCCACTTCTGAAGGAGGAACTGGCTGTATAGCTCCCATGTGAAGAAGTAATGAAATCTGTTTGTGAGCCTCCATCCTTTGTCGAGGAGGAATGTCTGGCATACCTTTGAAAGGAGGCAATGTATGGAAATAAAACTTGTAACCTTTGTTTATAATGTCCAGCACCCATTTGTCTTGGGTGATTAAAAAACAATTTTGCTTGAAGAGAGCTAGCTTTCCTCCCAAAGGAGCTGCTAGGCAAGAAGAATCTGGCAGCTGAAAATGCAGGTCATTGGGCCTGTTTACGAAAGGACTGGCCCCTACCCTCACCAGCAGATTGAGCAGGCGAACTCCATGTTCTAGGCCTAAAGGTACTCTGAGCTCTGCCCCTACCACGCCTAGATCTACCCCTAGACTGGAAATCAGAAGAAGGGTATGTCCACCCCTTAGCAGGCCAATTTCTACTAAACTTAGGAGGTTGAACCTGCAAAAAATCTTTAACAGTCTGCATAGACTTAGCCTTGTCCTCCATTTTCTTCAAAACAGACTCCACAGGAGGACCAAACAAAACTTCGGACTGTAAAGGGGCATCCAGAATTCTAGACTTAACATGTTCAGATAAATTCTGATCCTTAAGCCAGGCATGCCTACGAAGAACTGAACCAGTGGCAGCCACTCTAGAAGAAGCCTGCAAAGCATCAAAGCCACACTGCAAAGAATGCTTCCCCACCTGTTCAGAAACATGCACCAAATCTTGCAATTCTTTACACTCTATGCCCTCTGCCAAAGCATCCACTTTAGATTTTAGCTGAGAAAGGAGGAAATTCTGATATTTCAACATATGAAACTGGCAATTTAAAGCCCTCATTGCTAAAGTAGAAGAGGTGTACACCTTCTTACCCCATCTGTCCAAAGCTCTAGCTTCCTTATCTAGAGGAACCGGATTCTTTACAACAGAAGCCCTAACACCCTTAGGCCCCTGACTAATAGTTTCTGGGTCCGCCCTAGGACTCTTATATAGGTATTTATGAGCCTCAGGTACCCTATATAATACCTGTCCGGTTTAACTGGTGCAGGAGGCATAGAATCTGGATTAAATGAGGCCTCCGAAAAAACATCCTGAACAACATCCAAAACAGGAGGAATAGCCAAGGGTCTATGCTGTGGTAAAAACAAGAACTCTCTAAGCCTCGTTCTGGAATCTGAGTAATCCTGTCCTTCCCACCTAAAATGTTCCCTCATAGAATGTAAGGTTTCTGAAAATGAAAAATCCTCTGGAGGGGAAGCAGAAGGAGTAGAATCCTCTGCATCGGAATCCGAATAAGGAGGAAAATCTTGCATATCTTCAGCAGAAGACTCAGAATCATCTGAGGCCTGCTCCAAAAGTTCCAACTCTGGCTCTACCCTGGACCTCTTATCAGGAGGGGGCATGGAACCTCTAATTAAAGTAATCAAATCTTCTGCCATTTTAAGCATATGCTTCTTAGGTACAGACCCTGAAGAACCAGAACTAACACCAGAAGAAGGCAAAACAGACCTGCCCTTAGAAGGAGCCCTAGAAACAGTAGCAGAAGGCCTAACCCCCTTAGGCAAAGAAGGGAGAATAGTAACCTGAGAGGCCCCTTCAGCCTGACCTGACTCCTGTGAGGCCACATCCTGTAAAATCAAGGTTTCCCCCTGAGACACAACAGAAACTTCAGCCGGATCCACCTGTTCCACTGCGGTCTCTAAAGGACCGGCGTCCGAAATGGACGAATCATCCTGCCTAGGCTTTACAGATTTGTCTTTACGCTTCTTCGTGGAAGCGGACGTCGGAGGATCCGACGGCATAATATAATTACACCGCTTGCCAAAGACTAACCTAGCGCAATCTAGCCTTCTCTTAATAGTGCGCTTATTAAACCTAGCACAAAACCGACACCCAACTACGTCGTGCTCCGGTCCCAAGCAAGGGATACAAAGCGAGTGGTAATCCCTATGCGGTATCTGCTTCCCACAAGAAATACAATTATTCACTTTTTCTGACATCCGGTAAATAACTGAGGCAAGAAAAAACAAAAATGCTCAACGGGTACTTAGCCCAACTTGGTATGTCTGAAACTCCAACGAAAATTTCAGAAAGCCGAACGGCACTTGCAACGCTGCTTCTGCATCGGACCATGCGGCAAAAAAGACTGAGGATATGACGTCGGTCATGCGCTTTTATACCCTGACGCTCTGATGTCAGGGCTGTGCGCCCATGACCGACGTCAGCCTAATACTTTGGTATTCGGGCCGACCGAGGACAGCGGACTACCCATAAGTAAGGACTGCAGCAATGTGAGATGAAGAACATCACTGAAGTCAATGGGTGTAGTGATTTCAATGATCAATGCTACTTTTGTCTTCTTTTCATGGACTACTATATCTGGTTTTCTCACATCTATCTTTTGAACTGTTGGTAATGGGTGATCTAATGTGATGTAGACTTCATCATTTTCTGTGATGCTTTGTGGCTCATATTTCCAGTGTTTTTTCAGTTACTTCAGTATTATCATGTTTGCACAATCCCCAGTGCAACAGTCTTGCCACATTATTATGCCTTTCAGTAAACAGTCCTTCTGCCATTAGCATGTCACAGCCAGCAACAAGGTGTGCAACTGTTTCCAATTCTGTTTTACAAAATCTACATTCGTCTGTTTCTCCCACATGTTCAATGGACTTTGTAAACCAATCTGAACATGTATATAAATGCATGGAACTAGCCATACCCAGCAGAACCAATACACTCTCCTCCAAAAAAAGGACAAACTTTACAACAGAAGGAAGAAACTGTTGCAGAAAAAGGTGAAGTCCCAAGACTTCGAAAAACTCCTTTATTAGCCTCAACAAAAAGTTGAGATCCCTCATCAAAACCTCTAAAGCTAGGTATGAAGGCACAATTGCGGCAGACACTAAAAACAACCCCATAACCTTCTACAGTTATATCAAGGATCTCCACAGAAATACTCAGGTTTGCTCTGAGTTACTGCACAATGGTATCTCCTATACCGAGCCAACAGATATTGCCAACATACTGGCCGACAGATTCAGTGCCAACTCCCCCCCCCCCAAAGGACCAATTACAATACCAGAAGAATGCCAGGCACCCAGCATTACTGCAGCACAGGTTAAAGCTGCATTGTCCAAAGCCAGGAATACAGCTTCCATGGGACCCAACAATATCCCTGGCTGTGTTCTACATGGACTACAAAGTGAACTTCCACCACACTTGTGTGCCCTGCTCAATCACAGCCTCACCTCAGGCTTCTCCCTACAGAATGGCACACTGCTACAGTCATCCCTCTCCATAAAGGGGGGGGCAACTCCAGACCCTGGGAATTATCACCCCATTAGCCTGACGAGTCTGATATGTAAGGCTATGGAGCACATCATTATGGACCTAATTAACAAGGCTATAGGGAATCTCCAAACTTTGGATCCCACGCAATTTGGTTTTGTGAAGTGTAGATCATGCCTGCTCAACCTGGTTGACTTCTTTGAGTAAGTCACCAGAGCTGCGGGTAAGGGCAAGGCAGTTTATACAGCCTACCTTGATCTGGCCAAGGCCTTTGATAACATTCCTCACTCAGGAATTATTGATAGACTCACCAAACTAGGCATCAACCCCTATATCACTAAGTGGGTTGCAAGTTGGCTCACAGATAGAACCCACAGTGTGAAAGTAGCAGAGTCCAAGTCAGACTGCTGAACATTCACAAGTGGAGTCCCACAGGAATCGGTCCTAGGTCCTCTCCTGTTTAGCATCCACTTCTCAGAAGTCCAGGCCAACACGGATGGACTCTGGCTGACCAAGTTCGCAGAAGATTGCAAGCTGGGAGCCATTATTAACTCCCCAAGTGATGTAAACAACCTACAGAAAGGCCTCACTGAAACGAATGACTGGTGTTGAAAACATGGCCTTAAGCTTAATGCCAAAAAATGCGTCATCATTCCCTTTGGGAAAAACTCAGTCCCCACTAATTACCACACTGATGGTAGCCTACTGAACACTGAAGGCATTATAAGAGATCTGGGGACACAGGTTGACAGCAACCTCTCCTTCGACTACCACATTGCCACTGTGGTCAGAAAGTCCTTCTGTGTAGCACATCTCATTAGCAAGGGTTTTGCATCCAGGAAGAAAGAGGTCATCATCTCTCTCTACTCTTCCCTCATTAGAATAATCATCGAGTATAATGTCCCATTTGGCATGTTCCTCACTAAACACCTGCAACAGCTGGAAAGGCAACAAAAGTACCTCATGAAGAGGATCATAGGTCTTAAACACATACCCTACATGAACAGATTCAAAAAAACTCCAGCTTTTCTCTGTCTCATATTGTCTATTAAGAGGCAATCTCTGCTTGATTTACAAAGCCATGTCTGACCTACCCCTGTTAGAAATGTTACACCTAAAGAAATTCCAATCCCTCTGCACCACACACTCCAGGGACCTCAGCCTCATTACCACAATCAACAGAACATGCTGGAGGGACAGGTTCATAACCCAGAGACTGCCCATGCTCTGGAATAGACTCCCCATACATGTCAAGCAGAGCACCTCAATTGCCATTTTCAAGAGAAATCTTGATGAGTGGATGGGAAATAGAAAGTTCACCCCGGGGATCACTCCAGTGCTCTACTTAATAGAGACACCGGGAACTAACAGCTGCATGATGCCAGGGTACTTCTATGGACTAGGCTTGCAAAGGCTCCAGAGCCATTGACCTAGTACACACCTATGAACCTATGAACCAATGTACGTAGTCCATGATCTTGGGCTGCCAATATTAACCTTTCATCTTTTGGTTTGAATTCACCTCTCCTTAACCATTCCTGTGTTCGATCTCGATTAACAAGAGGTTCTTCCAGGAGTTTTCTATACTTCCAACTAAACTATATTTATGCATTTTCCACATTTCTTGCCTTCTCATCTGATCCCTCACCTTATATTCTTTCTTTTGTTTTTTTGGCACATTCAGTTGCTGTCTGATTTTTATCTACTTCTGGTTTGATTTCCATTCTTGCTTGATGCCGACATGCTTCTGCTAGACTAAGAAGGGAAATCATCTTAGATTTATTCTCCTCGTTTATCAAAACCTTCTCTATGTTTGAGTCTTGTGAGGTCAGCAGATTTGTATGCAGTCGCATGATTGCAATCCTATACATCTAATCAATTTCAAGGAGGGCCATATTTTCTTCTGAATGGGGAATATATAGTCTTGGTATACACTGATTTTTATAAATCATCTAATAAGCATGAAGCATCCTACTTGTTTTCCTGTCTAATCTGTCCAACTCCTTTTGGAGTCAGTCAATCACTCCAAAACTGTAAGTTAGGACAGGAAGAGCAAATTGGTTTATAGCTTGAACTTCGTTCCTAGATGTCAACGCTGTTTTTAGGATTAATTTAAGTCTTCTAAAATATTCCTTACTGAGTTTTATTCACATTTGTTCATGTTTTATTGTTGCTCGTTCATCAGTTCCCAAGTATTGATACAATTCCTCTTGCTCAAGTTCTTTTATATCACATTCTTTTTACAAACTGCTGTTTTCTTGGTGCTGCAGTTTTCCTGCTTTAAAGATTGCTTTTGCACATTTATGAAGACCAAATGACGTTCTTATATCATCTGAAAAAGTTTTGACTACTTGCAGTTGTGCTTTCAGTTCCTCATCTGTTGAGCTATACAGTTTAAAATCATTGATAAAGAGAAGATGAGAAGTCTTTGTACTTTGTTGCTTTCTGGGAGCCAAATTATAGCTATGGCCTAATCTGTTAAGCAGACAACCTAATGGGTGAAGAACAAGGCAAAAGAGCATCAGTGACAGAGAGTCACCCTGGATATCCCCCTTTGGATTTTTATCCCTGGAATAATAATTTGTCCTTTATCATAGTGCAACTGAAAAATGGTTTGCCACTGTTTCATGGTCGCTGTGGTGTAGATTATTAGTGTACGGTGTATCTTACACTTTTTTTAAGCAGTCTATTATCCATGAATTTGTGATACTGTCAAATGTTTTTTTTGTAGTCTATCCATGCCATACTTGTATTCTTCCCCTTTTTACAGTTCTCCACTGTGACTTTATTTAACAAATGAACATTTGTTCCATAGGACTTTCTTTTATTACCCTTTTGTTCTATTGCCATAATTGAGTTTTATTCTAAGTGACTATAAACTCTGTTGGCATCAATTCCTTTGTATAGATTCCGGTGATTTCTCCTGTCCACCTGGTGAATCTGGGCATAATGGGGCAACGCAGCAACTGCCTCATGTACACAGACAACCCTCTCCTCCTACCACCCAACACTGCAAACTGTGAGAGATGCATTTACATAGCCAAACTGGAAGCAAAGCTCTCTCTAGCCAAGATGGTGCTATACAGTCAAGAGGAAAAGGTTAACACCTGCGCTACACCTCAAGCAACAGACAGCCGTTCAAAACCCACACCATCAACACTCACACATAGCAACACTAAACCCACATATGCGGAGGCCCTTAACATTAACCGGCCCAAGCAACAAGGACCTCCGAAGTTGAAACACAAACAAACACCAGTCACAACCAAAGTGACACATAGCTCAGAACATCAGTGTGCCACCCAACAACAAGCTCCTAAGGCAAGACAACGTACCCAACACTTTAGTAATAGGTGACTCTATAGTTAGGCACACTGATGTCCCACTCACCAGGCTGAGCAAGGAGAAAATTACAGTTAGCTGCCTGTCGGGTGCCAGGATCTGCCACACAATGTATGCACTCAAGTCACTCCAAAACAAGTACAAATACGACTCTGTCATTGTCCATGTTGGAGTGAATGACTTGAGACATACCTCCCTGGACTACGTGAAAAGAGACATGGAAGAACTTTCAGATCATGTGGCCCAGGCAGGTATAACCCAAGCCCTGAGTAGCATCCTGCCTTCGCCCAGAATGATACCACAGTATAAGGACAAAATGATTGACTTCAACAATTGGCTAAGCTTCTGGTGTCATTCAAAGGGGATCCAGTATCTGTCTGCCTGGGAAGACATGATCGACAAGCCACGATGCTTTACCAGAGATGGCCTGCACCTGTCACCCCTGGGATTCAGGTTACTGGCTAAAGCTCTTGCCACCCCTGCAGTGCCTTTTTTAGGCAAGGTTCAAAGGACAAAACCACCACTGTAACAGATACAAGCATGCATAATCTGAAGGTAATGCTACTCAATCCTAGAAGTCTAAACCTCAAAATGCACTCTGTCGAGCACTCCTAAAAATGGAGAACATCAATATCTGTGCAGTAACTGAGACCTGGTTCAAGACTCCAGAGAGCACCCCTCCAATACCAGGCTACAATTCTTACCACACTTTTCGGCCACCAAACCAAGATCAAAACACTAAAGGTGGAGGAGTGTCCATATTCACCAAGGATATTCACACCTCCAGGTAGTTGCCCAACACAATGCATATGAAATTCTCCAGGTGCAACTAACACTAGGTAAGACTGCAATCCAAATTGTAGCTTGCTACAGATCCCCCACCATGCCCCAAAATTCTCACTACATCTTTCTAAACATACTGGAAAATATTAAGATACAACCAAACACCCTAATACTGGGTGATTTCAACTACCTTGCCATTAACTGTGAAAACTCTCAGGTGCCAACACCTTTTCCCAACAGTTCTTAGACTTCATAAATTCCAACGCCCTGGATCAACTAATCCATTGTCCCACCAGGGGCTCCAATGTCCTAGACCTGGTCATTACCAACATGGGAGATAGATGCTCCATTGGTCAGGTCTGACCATAAGCAAATTACCCTTGACATCCACATCCCCCCCCCCCCCCCAATAAGGAAACCTCCGTAAAAAAAAATTCGAAAGCCAACTTCATGCTACTTAAGTCAGAAGTGACAAACTTCATAACACCCATGCAGACGAGAGCAGAAAGTTCGACTGCTGAATCCAACACTAAGGCACTGTACGAGCATATCCACTCGTGCATGAAATAGAACCAAGACACTATCTGGTGGTCCCCTGCCATAAACAAACTATACAACAGAAGGAAGAAACTGTTGCAGAAAAGAGGAAAATCCCAGGATGCAAAAAACTCCCTTACCAGCCTCAGTAAGAAGCTGAGATCCCTCATAAAATCCTCCAAAGCTAGTTATGAAAATAAAATTGCCAAAGATTCCAAAGACAACCACAAGGCATTCTATAGTTATGTCAAAAATCTAAATGGCAATGCTCAGATCTGCTTTGAGCTACAAGAGAATGGCATTAAATATACTGATCCCAAGGATATTGCCAATATCCTGGCAGATCGATTTAGTGCCAACTTCATCCCCCTCTCACTCCCTAAAGGGCCCATCTCAATACCGAAAGATTGCCAAATTCTGGTAATCATGGCCACACAGGTAGAAACCGCACTCTCCAAAGCTAAGAATACAGCATCCATGGGATCAGATGACATTCCGGACTGTGTACTACATGAACTACAAAATGAACTGGCACCTCACTTAAGTGTCATGTTTAATCATAGCCTCACATCAGGCTTCATACCCACTGAGTGGTGCACAGCTACAGTTATCCCACTCCACAAGGGGGGGATCCACCTTGGATCCCAGGAACTACTGTCCCATCAGTCTGATGAGCCTGATCTGCAAGGGCATGGAACTCATTATCATGGAACTTATAAACAAAGACATTGGCAACCTTCAAACACTGGACACCACCCAGTTTGGGTTCGTGAAGGGCCGATCTTGTCTCCTGAATCTGACTGACTTCTTTGAATCAGTCTCCAGAGCTGTGGATGAGGGTAAGGCAGTCCAAGCAGCCTATCTGGACCTCGTCAAGGCCTTCGACACCATCCCCCACTCTGGAATCATAGATAAACTTACTAAGCTGGGCATAAATCCCTACATCACTCGATGGGTTTCCAACTGGCTTACTGACAGAACCCAGACTGTAAAAGTAGCCGACTCCAAATCCAGCTCCAGAGAAGTGACAAGTGGAGTACCTCAGGGTTCAGTCCTGAGACCGCCCTTATTTGGCATCTACTTCTCTGAAGTACAGGCCAACACTAAGGGACTCTGGCCAACAAAGTTCACAGATGACTGCAAACTGGGAGCCATTACTGAATCACCAGATGATGTGGATATTCTACAAAAGGGCCTTACAGAAACAGATACTTGGTGCCAGAGCAATGGGCTCAAGCGTAATGCCAAGAAATGTACAGTTATCCCCTTTGGGAAAAAACATGTACCCATGAATTACCACATAGGTGGCAGTACACTAAACACTGAAATTGTGATGAGAGACTTAGGGACACAGGTCGACAGTGATCTCACCTTCGATAACCACATCACCACAACAGTCAGGAAATCCTTCTATGTGGCACACCTCATCACTAAGGGCTTTTCATCCAGAAAAAAGGAGGTCATTATCCCACTGTACTCATCCCTCATTAGACCCATTATAGAGTACAATGCCCCATTTGATATGTACCTCACAAGACAACTGCAACAGCTGGAAAGGCCACAGAAATACCTCACTAAAAGAATCACAGGCCTAAAGCAGATGCCCTATGCTGACAGTCTAAAAAAACTCCAGCTATACTCTGTGGTATATCATCTACTCAGGGGTGATCTCTGCTTAACATACAAGGCCATGTCAAACCCTGAGCTGATGGATATGCTCCACTTAAAGAAATCCCAATCCCTCAGAGCCACATGCTCCAGGGATCTAAACCTTGTTATCACAATAAACAAAATATGCTGGAGGGGTAGGTTCCTGATCCAAAGACACCCCATACTCTGGAATAGACTGCCCATACATGTCAAGCAGAGCGCCTCCTTGGCTCTCTTCAAAAAGAACCTTGACGATTGGATGGGAGATAGGAAATTCACCCCAGGGATCACATCAGTCGCCCTGCTAGACATGGGTCCAGGGAAGTAAATATTGTGGGAAGGAATATCCGGGGAATTGTTTGGTTAGGCTGGTATAGGCCCTAGGGCTGATAGCCTAGTACCAACCTATGACCCTATGTTGTTAGAAACCAAGTTATTGGTTTATAATTTTTAGGTAGCTTGCAGGTTCACTCTTGAGTAGGAACAATGTTTTTCCTGTTGTTAGCCAGGCTGGTGTCTGTTCAGGGTGCGCATATAAATAGTTCTTACTCATGGCTATGGATTCATAGGTTGATACTAGGCTATCTGCCCTAGGGCATTTATAAGCCTAGCCAGAGTGTGTGTGGCTTTCGCCACCCTTTTAGATTAGTTGACTGTGCCTCTATATAGTAGGTCACGAAGGTAGCCCTTTTAAGGTTAGTTTACTGTACCTCTGTCAAGCAGGGACAAAGAAGAGATCCCAGGGGTAAACTTACGATCTCCCATCCACTCGTCAAGTATTTCTCTTGAAGAGGGTCAGTGAGGGGCTCTGCCTAACATAGATTGGGATTTTGTTCCAGAGTGAGGGGAGCCTCTGGGATATGAATCTGTCCCTCCAACATGTCCTATTTATTTCTGTGCTGAGGTTCAAGTCCCTGGAGCGCGTAGCTCTAAGGGATTTGGATTTCCTGAGGTGAAGCATGTCCATTAATTCTGGGTTGGACATGGCTTTATATGTCAGACACAGATCACCTCTGAGTAGGCGGTACGCAACTGAGTAGAGCTGGAGTTTCTTTAGATGAACTGCATAGGGCATATGTTTGAGCCCCTTGATCCTCTTGGTGAGATACTTTTGGGATCTTTCCAGTTGCTGAAGGTGTCGGGTAAGGTACATCCCAAATGGGGCATTGTACTCAATTATGGGCCTGATAAGTGATGAGTAGAGGGGCACAATGACCTCTCTTGATCTAGATGTGAACCTTTTCATGATAAGGTTGGCTATATAGAAGGTCTTTCTAACCACTTTGGCAACGTGATTGTCAAAGGAGAGATTGCTATCTACTTCGGTCCCCAAGTCCCTAATTACTTCTTCCGTACTTAATGGATTACCACCTATGTGGTAATTTGTGGGCACTTTGTTTTTCCCAAAGGGGATGACTATGCACTTTTTGGCATTTAGCTTTAGGCCATGGCACCAGTTATCCGTCTCTGTGAGACCCTTTTGGAGGATGCTTGTGTCAGCCGGAAAGTCGATTACAGCACCCAGTTAGCAGTCATCTGCAAACTTGGTCAGCCATAGTCCACCCGTGTTAGCCTGTACCTTGGAGAAATATATACCGAACAAGAGAGGTCCCAGGACTGAACCTTGTGAGACACCACTTATAACTGGTTTAGTTCTGACCATGTGGGTTCTATCCCTGAGCCAGTTTGGAACCCATCTTGTGACATAGGAGTTGATATTTAAGCTGGTGAGCTTATTTACGATGCCTGAATGGGGTATTGTGTCAAAGGCTTTTGCGAGGTCCAGTTAGGCTGTGTGGACTACCTTCCCTTCATCTATGGCTTTGGTAACTGTTTCAAAGAAGTCGACCAGGTTCAAGAGACAAGATCTGCCCTTAACGAAGCCGAATTGGGTAGGATCCAGTGTCTGGAGGTTCCCAATGTCTTTGTTTATGATTTCCATGATGATATGCTCCATAGCTTTGCAGACCAGGCTAGTCGAGCTTAGATAGTTTCCAGGGTCTGTTGTGGCACCACCTTTGTGGAGTGGGACCACTGTTGCTGTATGCCATTCCTTGGGTACGTATCCTGTAGTAAGGCTGAGATTGAACAGTGACTTTATATGAGGGTTTAGTTCTTCTTGGACCTCGTGTAAGACGCAGCCCGGGACACCGTCTGGTCCCATTGATGCTGTGTTTTTTGCTTTGGAGAGGGCAGTTCTTCCCTGTGCATCTGTGATCTCAGGAAGGCTACACTCTGTTGGGATAGACATTTGCTCTTTTGGGGGGGAAAGGGGGAGAGAAGTTTGCACTGAACCTTTCTGACACGATGTTGGCAATGTCTGTGGGTTCAGTGTATTTTTTGTCATTTTGCACTAACTCAGAGCATATCTGGGAGTTGCCTCCCAGGTTTCTGACATAACTAAAGAAGGCCTTGTTATTATCTTTAGTGAATTGTGCAATTTTTCTTTCGAAGCTGGCCTTAGATGATTTTATGAGGGATCGTAGTTTCTTGCTAGTGCTGATCAGTGACGCCTTCCCTTTTTGGGATTTTGCTCTGTCATGTAGTAGCTTTCTCCTTCTGTTGTATAGCTTATTTATGGCCTGGGTCCACCAGACAGGTCTCCTGCCTTTGGAGGAGTGAGTCTTGGTTTTATTTGGGATAGCATGCTCCATGCATTTCTGTAGGTGTCCATAGAATGCTTTTGTAAAGGATTCTGCATTTTGGGACGTATTTTCCACTGGCCTGGGGGCTTTGAAGGATTCCACCTCAGTTTTGAGAAGTGTGAAGTTTGCTTTTGAGAAGTTCTTCACCGTGGATTCCTTGGCTAAGGGTGGGGATGGAATATGGATGTCCAGTGAGATTTGTTTATGGTCTGATCTTACCAATGAGGGGGTAAGATGAGCCTTAAGCTGGTTTAATGCTTACCTTTCCGGTAGACAACAAGCAGTCCAGTGGCAAAACAAGCTATCTCACTTGCTACCTAACACCATAGGAGTTCCCCAAGGCTCTAAACTTGGTCCCCTTCTTTTTGTCCATATTCATAAATGATCTCCATTCAGTCATCCCCAAAGCCACCTGCATTCAGTATGCAGACGACTCTACCCTGATCTGCTCTGATGTTTCTCTCCATAATCTCCAAGTAGTCACCCAACATTGCTTTGCTGCTGTTGAAAAATGGTTCACTGAACGGAAACTCATCCTAAATCCACTAAAAACTAAGTTACTACTAATTTTCCCCACCTTAACTACTCCCCTAGGGCAACACCCTCCACACTCTAATAATAGGACCTTCTACGTTCAATCCACTAACGGCACCATCATCGAGCCTGTCACCAACACCAAACTACTAGGTGTTACTATTGACCACAAGCTCACATTTGATATGCACATTAGTCAAACCATAAAGACAGTGAACAAGAAACTCGGTTCCATGTACAGAATTAAGAACTTTCTAACTCCCAAGACCAAACTAACCATTGCGCGTACACACCTTCTCTCCACCCTATTGTATGCCTCTCCGGTACTGTCCTTCCTCAATAAAAGTGAGCTTAATAAACTCTCTGTTGCTTATAACCATATTGCCAAATTTGTAACAGGAGCACCTTACCGTACTCACCACTGCCTTAACCTAAGGAAACTTGACTGGTTAGAACTGCCCAATCTTCTCAAACTTAACCAACTTACTGAAGCATTTAAAATAATTAAGGAACCAGATAAAACCCCCTCACTGAATAAACTTTTGACCCCCTACTCCAATCTCAACTGCCTTCGATCTTCAAATAGTGTCCTGGTACAAACTACGAAATCTAATAATTCGGGCGGTGATGCTCTTTATGCCAATTCCATTGGAAAGCTCTGGAATTCCCTTCCTAATAACCTAAGACTAACTACCTCTCTTAGTCATTTCAGGCACATTGGCAATGTCCCTGTGCTAATCCTGACTAATCTTAAAAGTCGCATACCACCCACATACTATTACCTAATGGCCTCTATCTCTTCTCTTCGATCAAGATCCCTACAATTGTATTCTCCTCTATTCACCATGCCTTCATCTCTGTATGTTTATAGGATTCTAGTTCCTCTTGGCCTGCCTTCACCTCATAATTACTAGGGTCGATTTGTGGTAAAAATTTCATCCTTCTCCTCTGAGCTTATAATCTTAATCCTCTCTATTGCTTAACATATCCATATTATTGTTACTTATATATCATGGTATTGTGAATTTATTTGTATGTAAATTTGTGTTCTTTCTATTATGTTATTAAGAATGTATCTGTATGTAATTTTATGTTTTTGTTTTTATTGTGGAGCTTTTCTCCCCGGGCCTCTGCTGAAAATGGACATGTATCCAGTTGGACTAACCCGGTCAACAAATGTAAAATAAAATAAATAAATAAAATAAATAAATAACTCTGGTATGGAACATAGAGACCCCATGTTGGTGATGACCAGATCCAATATATTTTCCCCTCTTGTGGGAGTGGTGACCAGTTGTTCCATAGCATTTGAGTTTATAAATTCTAGGAACCGTTGGGCGAGGGTGTTTGGGCTTGAGTAGTTTTCCCAATCTATGTTTGGGTAGTTGAAGTCACCCAATATAATAGTGTTTGGAGAGACCTTCATATTCTCCAGTGTTCTCAGGAAAGCCGAGTGAGGTTCCTGTGTTTGGGAGGGTGGTCTGTAGCAGGCTATAAACTGAAAGGCAGTTTTTCCCACTGTTAGTTGCACATGGATGGTCTCCGATGCTTCGTGCAGTGCCACTAACCTGGAGGGGTGGGTATCTTTGATAAATATGGATACTCCCCCTCCTTTTGTGGTTCGGTCCGAGTTTTGGGGCTGGAAAGCATGGTATGAAGTATAACCTGTTAGTGCTGGGGTGCTCTCGGGAGCCTTGAACCAGGTTTCTGTTACTGCACAGATATCGATATTCCCCATACTGAGGAGAGTCTCGAGTGCATGCATCTTGAGGTTTAGACTTCTGGCGTTCAACAGCATTATCCTTAGTTTTTTTTTCTTTGTGTTGTCTATGGGGGTGGGTTTGTCTTTTGAGCCTTGCCTAAAAAAGACACTATGGGGGAGGCAAGAGCCTTTGCCAGTATTCGAAAACCCAGGGGTGACAGGTGCAAGCCATCCCTAGCGAAGCAACGTGGCTTGTCGAGCATGTCATCCCAGGCTGACAGACACTGGATCCCCTTTGAATGACACCAATACTTTAGCCAATTGGTAAAATTGATCATTTTGTCTTTTTACTGTGGCATCATTCTTGGTGAGGGTAAGATGCTACTCAAGGTCAGGGTCATACCGGCCTGGGCTACATGATCAAAGAGCTCCTGTATGTCTTTTTTCATGTAGTCCAGGGAGGTACATCTCAGGTCATTCACACCAGCATGGACAATGACAGAGTCATATTTGTACTTGCTTTGGAGTGACCTGAGTGCTTGTGTTATGTAGCAGATCCTGGCACCCAACAGGCAGCTTACAGTAACCTTCTCCTTGTTCAGCCTGCTGAGTGGGACGTCAGTGTGTCTGACAATAGAGTCACCTATAACAAGTGTATTAGGTGTGTTGTTTAGCCTTAAGGGCTGTGACTGTGTGGCACACTGACTTTGTGAGCTATGTGCTACGTGGATATTGTTTCGTGGTAGGTGCTGCTTGGATGTCTGCTTTGGAGGTCTCTGCTGCTTAGGCAGATTTTTATTTAGAGCCTCCGAGTATGTTTTTGTGTGTTTATGTGTTTGGTTTGCTGATGCGATAGGTCTATATGAGACTGGATTTGTGGTGTGTGTGGTTACCTTCTCCTCCTGACAGGCTGTGCCATTACTGGGTTGAGAGAGCTTAGCCTCCAGTTTGGCTATATAGTTGCATCTCTCACATATATTTGAGCTTGTTGGGAGGAGGAGAGGGTGGTCTGTATACATAAGGCAGTTGTAACATTGCCTCAAGATTCCCAGATTCACCAGCTGGACTGGAGAGTAAACTCAAAACTGACCTTTGGACATGCCTGAATAATATAGGGAACTACTTATTGACTGATCAGAAAGAACCAATAGGGAGCAAGTGCTTAGAAGGAGTATAAGAGGATGTAGTGGTTTAGTTTGTGTTTACCTATGAGATTACTTATACGAGCAAGTGCAGGGCTTTAGAATGAAAATAGAGTGCTTAATTAGAGATTAAGAGCAGTTCTAAGGGAAAAAGTGAAGAGCAGACTTTGTGGAGCCGGGAATAGCTTAAACCTGTTTAAGCGGCGCTGCCGGACGCTCTGTGCGCAAGACCACGCAAAAAGACAGTTGCAGGGTTTTAAGAGAGAGAGATCAAGGAGTTTAGAATTGACCCAAAATGGCCAATAAAACTACAGCTTCTAGGCAGTAACCACTCCTACAGGGACAGGCAGGCTGCTCAGTGTTAACCACTGCCACTGGTGAACACAGAGACTTCCCTTTAGCCCAAGCAAGCACTGGCCTCCAAGAAACTTACAAACAGTTCAGAACAGCAAATCTGTAACTGAACTTTCTTAAATTTCAGAAAGTGGGAAAAAAGCAAGATTTTTTTGTTTTTTTCTTTTTTTGATTTAGTTTAAAGGTAGCAGAGATACACAAGTAGAAAAATATTCACAACAATGCAATAAATGACCACACACAAGTGCAATACAGGAAATGCAGTAAACAGGCTCTAGATGTGTTCTAAATACTGTTTCTAATACAGATATAAACTTTAGCAAGCCAGAAAACGCCGAAAAGTAGGCGGCAAAGCAGTAATTCTAAACAAAAAATCAGAAGAAAATGCTTAAAATTTGTACAAATATGTTAATATCTTAGCCAGAAGTTAGGTACTGCATCTGGGCTTGGGGTTTGCCAAATAGAGGCTTTTTTAATTGTGTTTCAATATCTCTGGCCATTACTTCTTCCCATTTCATATCCTGTATATCTGAACTTATTTTTACTTTTACTTCTTCTGTCCATTTAGCATCCTTGTTATATTCCACAAGATCTTCATAAATACTTCTCCAAAATGTATCTATTTCTTCTTTTTCGGTGGTCTTTCAATTCCTTTTACCTTTTTTCCCCAATTCTCTATAAAACTTTTTTGGGCCATCAATAAATTGCTTATTTTGTACTTTTCCTTTATATTTATCTGTGTATCTTCTACACGGGCAGCCGCTGTGGTGCAGCGGTCAGCGTTGCTGCCTCACAGCAAGAGATTCTCCGGTTTGATCCTTGGCTGGGGTGCCTTCTGTGTGGAGTCTTCATGTCCTCCCTGTGGTCGCGTGGGTTTTCTCCGGGTGCTCTGGTTTCCTCCCACTTCCCAAAGACATGCTGTAAGTGGATTAGACACTCTAAATTGGCCCTAAGCATGTGTGTACATGTATGTGCCTTCTGTGGAAGGTTGGGCACCGGGCTGGCAACTCGACACTGTAAAACTTCACTGCCAATCATGAGTGGACAGGTTATCCACTGTGGTGACCCCTAACCGTGAAAAACCAAAAGAAGAAGATCTTCTAAGTTTTTCTGACTGTGCTGATATTTTGCTTATTATTTGAAATGGTGCATAATAAATACTTATCTGTTATAATACTGCAATTTGCTTTTATCACATCTAGCTTTCAGAGTATTTTTGGTGATCTGTTCCCTCTTCTGTACTCTTCTAACAGTGACCCTTCTTGTCTTAATTGCTTTATAGTTTTCTCTACTCGATACTTTCATGATGGCATTTTTTTTCTAGAGGATTGTAAATTAATTAGAATTGGTGCCCCACAAAGTAGGGAGGGCAAAAAGTAGGTTTTGGCTAATGTAATTTTTGTGGGTGTGCTCAGGAAATGATTGTCTCTGTATAGCTTGCCTAGTTTTTGATGGGTTTTCTTGATATTGCTTTGGATGTGTAGGTCAGACTTAAGATCATCATCTATTATGACTCCTAATAGATTGGTACGGTGGACTAACCTGCTTTCAGTGCTATTTGCTGAAAAGATTTGGAAAGATGCTTTGTTAGCAGTATGAGTTTTGGGGTAAGGAGGAGGAGTTTGGTTTTTAGGGGGTTGAGTTGGAATTGTGCCATTGTAAGCCAGGTTTCAAAGGAGAGGATAGCTTGCTGAGTGATTTCTTGAAGGTGAGGTAAAGTGTTTGAAGAGCAGATGATGTTAGAGTCATCTTCATATTGAATCAAGGTGCCTTCAGAAGTAGATGAATATAGCTTATTGGTAAACATATTGAACAGTAGAGGGCCATAGTTGGATCCTTGAGGGACTCCTGTGGAAGTGGGAAGATATGTGGAGATAGATCCTTGCCATTTTATAGCTTGTTGCCTGTGGGCAAGGTAACTAGAGAACCATTGAATGGAAGGAGATGCTAGACCCAGGGTGGAGAGTTGATTGTGGAGTTTACTGTGAGAGACCATGTCAAAGTTGATTTTGGAGTTTACTGTCTTGGACAGATCTAGAAATAATGCAGATAAAAGTTTATTTAAGTTGCCAGCCTTATTGACAGTGTCTCTAAATGATAGTAATGCAGTAGAGGTTCCGTGGCCTGTAGAAATCCATGTTGCATGTTTGTGATAAGCTTATTTTTTTGAGAGATAGTGGAGAAATTGTTTGGTTACATCTTTCAAGGATTTTAGAAAGGGGAGACAGGATAGCTATTGGATGGAAATTTGAAATGTCAGTAGAATTACCTCCTTTATGCAATGGCCATTTTCCACAAGTTAGGGACACAGGATTCTATTATTGATCTATCAATAAGAATGCTGATTGGGTATGCTATTGCATCTGCAGCTAGATTTAGGTATTCTAGGGAAGGTTGTCAGCTGAGGAGGAATAAGGTTTTAGTTTACGTTAAAGCTTTTTTATGAGAGTAAAGTGGGTGGAGTTGTCTGCATGTGTATTGGAGAGGTTTTGGATATATGAGTTTTGTGAAGGAAATGTGTTAGGGTCTAAGGTAGGGGAAGTTGGCTGTGTGGAAGGGGATGTGTTAGATGAGTTTTAGGTTAAGTTGGCTATGCATTCTATGAAGTATGTATTGAAATAGGTAGCTGTTTGAAGAGGGTTTTTCTGGGTATGGGCTGGGATTCTTTTTTGTACCTGGGCTGATGAGAGAGAATAAGGAGGACCAGAATTTTTAGGGTTGTTTTTATGGCTATCTTGTAGCTGAGTATAAGACATTTTATCACTGTTAACTTGTTTCTTGACTTGGTTTCATAGCTGTCTGAATATTTGCCAATTTGTGTCATTTTTATCCTTTTCCAGTTAATCCATGCTTTGTCTCTGTCTTTTAGAAAGAGTTTGCATTGGCTGGTGAGCCATGGGGAATGGTTGTTATTAATTCTTTTTGTATGCTCAGGGGCTAATGTTTTAAGAATATTTAGAAATGCTGCATTGAAATAATCAATTGCATCATTTAAGGGGAGTCTTTTCAGGATAGACCAGTTAACTCCCTTGTAAGATCCAATGAAAGACTCCTTGGAGAATTTGGAGAGATTAGAGGTAGTTTTGAGCTTATGTTCCTTTGTTAGCTGCATAATACTCCTGTGGGTATAAGCCGGCAGGTGATCACTTATTTTTTCGGGGGGGTACCTGAGGACACAACTAGAATCCAATCCAAAACAGATAATTTGGAGTTATTTTTGCCATATGTTGTTGGTCAAGATGTAATTCAAATACTGAATAAATTGTGACACCAGTAAAAGAAGATTCATTAGCCAGCTCCAACCACACAAAACTCCTTTATTCCAATGTTTATTAATGAAAAACATGTTTAAAAAACATTTAAAAGAACAAGAAACTACTATACATAACACCAATGGTTGAGCGCTTTCGTCTTAACTTAGTGACATCATCAGAACTGTCAGTAAAATTAATTTATCCAATAAAAAATTTTTCCACTCATGCACCCCTGAAATCAGCCTGTCACTGTCACAAAACTAAGAAAGCCTATCAAAAGTGCTCGTTCATTCATAAAAAAATACTATAAATGCAAAAACACTATGGAATGTTCAAAATATTCGAAATAATGAAAATAAAAAATGTACTTTCTCATAACTGTTGCTCTATCTCCATGCCATTTGCACAGTTGTATTTTTCTTTTCACATCAATGTATGTATACTTTTTATATTAATACCTATGTACATTTTATTTTTGGAGGTTTTCTCCCTGGGCCTCTGCTGAAAATGGACTCACACCCAGTTGGACTATCCCGATTAATAAATATAAAATAAAATAAATAAATAAATAAATAAATATAATAGATAAAATATAAAGTTCATTTTAGAGCTTGCTTGCCAACCTTTTAACTTGCTATAAAGCAAAATATTTTCATTTAATCCAGGTGGGTACATACCATCAAGCTTGAGCTGCCAATGAAGCTCCATGTTTAACAGTCTGTTCACCCACAAAAGCTGAAGCATCAAACTGCTCAATAACTGAAAATGCAAAACCAACAAAGTCCACACATGTCATAGAATGCTTTGCCAGGGCATTTTTACTATCAGAGTGCTGAATACTATGAATATGTTAGCAGATTATTCTATTACATGTGTCGTCCATTTTTGCTTATGTAAAACATAAGAGCATCGAACACAATGAGCAATATACACCACCCTTTCAGAATAACAATTGAAGCTACCACTTTTTCCCCACTTTTTTTGATGGTTTGAAAGACTGGGGCATCATAATTTGTTTCAATGTACTGACACTGCTTGCACCTACCACATTTTTTAATAATATTAAAAGATGTATCATTACCTACCACATTTTTTAATAATATTAAAAGATGTATCATTAAGTTCACAAAGAGGTTTCTCTAATAATTTATTGATGTTAAGTTTATTCTTATAAGAGAAAGTAGGTACAGTATCACTCAGCTTCCTTGTGTTCTCGTGACACTGAAAAATATCCCATTTCTTACAGATAATGCCATCAATGTTCTTCACATCAACTGTATAATGCAACACCATGTTATTCCTATTGTTATATATTTAGGGGTCCTGATGGAGAGATGAAAAGTCAGCAAGCAAAGGAGCGTAGTAGTGCTGAAATTGAATTCATCCTCAAGTCTTGGTGAGTACCTCACAAGGTGGACCCTGTTTTTCCCAAAATCTCATCCAAGGCGACACTGATATAGAGACTATATTTATATAGCATATTATCATGGACAGAAGTAAATTAAAAATAAAAAAAGGTAGCTGGGTGCACAAGACCCAGGATAAAAAAGTGCTCAATCCTGGTAGGCGCACTGGTGCCAGGACTGGAAAGAAATGACAGTGTAGAATCCTCAAAATACGGAAACAATCCAACAATGGGGCCAGGCCAGGCTAAGGGGGAGGATGCCCCCCCCCCGTTGGAGAAGGAAGTACTAGTCCACAAAAATGACAAAAACTGATTGGCCAAAGAAGAGCTATAAAGCCAACAGAGTGGACTATTGAGGATAAGAAAGAAATTATGTATTGTTACTATTATGTAAAAAGCCCAGAATTTCCAGACACAAGATATACAAAATGATTAAGAGAGAAATTAGAGGAAAGAAAAATACTTCCGCAAGAAAAACTGTCACAAGCTTCAAATAAAAAATTGGTTTCGTTAATACAACAGATTTTTGAAAAACAGTATATAGATCAAGAAACTTTGATCCCTTTGGGAAGGAACCCTCTGAGGAAGTGAGAAAATATAAGCAATAAAACCTAGAGATATTTGAAAAATATAAAGAAATATGAACATGGGAAAGAAAGAGAGATTTTATATGGTGCGATATTTATGCAAAGGAGAAAGCCGGGTTAACTAATATACAGAAGGCAGTTTCAAAGATATTCGAAGAAGAATACAGGCAAAGGCATCCAGATATGGAAAATTTCACAATAAAAAGACTAAAAGCACAAAGATTTAATGTAGAAAAGACGATTAGTAAAGTAGAAATTAAAGAACTAGAAGTTGAAGTTACGGAGTGCCTGCAAAGTGAAGGATTTAATGTAGAAGGTCTAAAACAGACTACATCACAGCATGATGGAGTGAGTCCCCAGTATAAGGAAAAGCAAGAAGATCAGGAGACATGTGAAGAAGAAATATGGACAGGGGAAAGGAAAAGAGATTTAATATGGTGCAATATTTATGCAGAGGAGAAAGCAAAACTAACTAATACAAAAAGAGCAACACCAAAGATATTTGAAGAAAAATATAGGCAAAGGAATCCGGATATGGAAAACTTTACAATACAAAAAATAAGAAGACAAAGAGGAAAAGTAGAAAAAGAGATTAGTAATGGAGAAGTCAAAGAAATAGAAACTGAGGTAATGGAACAGCTGCAAAGAGAAGGATCCAGTGTAGAAAATCAAATGCAGAAAGCACCACAACAGGATAGAGCAATTGATATCCAAATTAAGGGAAAACCAGTGGAACAGGAAGCAACAGGTCAGGTGCCCTATCAAGATATTTTGGAGCCTTCCACAGGAAACCAGTATAAAAGTTCACTTGAAGCTAGACAGGAAGGAAAGGAACAGGAAACTGTGGAGTGATAGGCCAGTGAGTTTCCATACAACAAAACAGATGACACAGGATGAAATGTTACAGAACTTTCTATAGAATGCCCGCAGGAAATGGAAAACAAGGGATGTGCCCTCAGTATGGAAGAAAAGGAGTTAAGAGAAGAGTTGCTTGATTTAATAGACAAAGACAGATATATCAAGATCAATGAGAGAAAATAGACTGCAGAAGGTTAATAAAACCCCAAAAGTCAGAAGCTTGATAAAACAAATGAACACAGTAATTAGGACTGTCCTTAGAGATCTATGTGATATAACAGAATCCAAGAAGAAATCGTCACAGAACACTGCTATGTTGCTGTATTTCCAAGGCTTTAATAAAATACGAGTTTCTAATAAAAACACAGTCAGAATTCCATACAATGAATATAATCCAAGATGAGCGCTTTCGGGTATAAACCCATCATCAGATATCCAAACATCAGTTGCTTCACAATATTTAAACTAAATACAGCCAATAGACAATCAGTAAAACACCCGCCTATTTTTCAGGGCGGGCCTCATAGGAATCACATCATTTAAACCAGGTGTTCTATGTGATGTCAGTTCTATGATCCATTTAGCTTCAGCTACCTCAGTAAGATGTCTGATGTCTCCCCCTCTGTTGCCTGTTTTGATGTTTACTATGGCCCTAAATTTAAAAAAATGTGTATTGTATTTCTCTATATGTCTAAACAAAGCAGTATGTGGGTCACTTGTTCTTTTTGCTGAAAGATGTTTTAGTATCCTGACCTTAAACATATTGTTAGTTTTTCCTACATAAAAACAGGTGCATAGTTGACATTCGGCTAAATAGACTAAATCTGTGGTCCTGCAAGTGGCCCTTGCTTTAAACTCAAAAAGCTTGCCTGTTATTGGATGTGTGAACAAGGTATCTTTATTGATACTAGTACAAGCCTTGCAGGTTCCACAAGGTACACTCCCTGTCTTGGTTTTAAAAGGTTGTTTATTGAGAGATTTCTCTTTACCCAGAATTTCCTTGAGATTTTTATTCCTTCTAAAACCAAATTTTGGACTGTTACCTACTATTGTTTTGGTTTTATCTTCTGTTAATAAAATATTTCAATTTTTTCTGACAATATCACATATCCCTTTTGTATCACTACTATATTTGAGCATTATTTTAAGTTGTTGTTCATCACTTTTATTAGAAGCTGGTCCTGGTTCTACATTGTCATTTCGACGTAACCATGGTTTTAACTTGCCTTGCCTAAGGTTCTTATTTTTCTCTACCACTTTATGCACCATATCTTTCTTATACCCTCTTATCACAAAATTATCTTTTAATTGATCTACCTCAGTTTCAAATTGTGTTTCTTCTGTACAAATCCTAGAAACCCTGCTCACTTGTCCCTGGATAATATTGGAAAAAGTGAATCTGGGATGCATACTATCAAAATCCAACAGGGTGTTCTTCCAACAGTCCTTCCTATGCACATGACTAGAAAAACCTTGGGTACCTAGTTGTAAAACAACATCTAAAAAATCAATAGAGTTGCTTGAACTAACCATCGTAAATCTCAGAAAGGAAGTAGTGGATTCAAGATATGTTACAAATGCATTTAACTGCTCCATATTACCCTTCCAAAAAATAAAAATATCATCCACAAAATGCTTGTAAAGAATGATATGTTTATCCCAAAACTTATTTTTCAAGAAGGACTTTTTCTCCCAATACGATAGAACAAGGTTGGCATATGTGTTAGCACAGGGTGTGCCCATGGCTACCCCCTGTGCTTGCCTATATGTTTGATTTAAACCTAGGAACACATTATTTTCTAAAACTAAACCAAGCATATCTTTCAATAGCTCAATTTTAGTTGCTTCAACACCCATATCTTTTAATAAGGAACTAATAGCTCTAATCCCATAATCATTGCTAATAACCGTGAACAGATCTTTTACATCCAATGTTACTAGCAAAAACTCTCCTGTAGTAAAATCTAACCTTATGTCTCCTATGGCTTTCAAAAACTGACATGTGTCCCTGAGTATCTCATCAATACCTTCCACATATGGTTTCAATGTGTATTCCAACCATATGGAAATATGTTCAGTGACCCAACCTCTGCCTGACACTATAGGTCGGAGAGGTGGGTCTTGCAAAGATTTATGTATTTTGGGTAGAGCTTTGAATATGGGGATAACTATATTGTCTTTCCATAAAAATTGAAACAAATCTTCGACAATTCTCCTTTGTTCTAAAAATCGCTTGAGACTATTATGTACCTTATCTACAGTCTGTTTTACTTTAAGTGGGTTTATAGGATGATATGTTTTAGTATCTGATAACAATACTCTAACTTTATCTTGATAAACTATAGTATCAAGAACTACCACTGCTCCTCCTTTATCAGCTTGTTTGATGGTCAGTCGATCATTGTTTCCTAAGCTATATAATGCTGCCCTCTGGGACTGTGTCAGGTTATGATATTTATAACTGTTATCTTTATGTAAGTAATTAGTTAAATCTTGTTCACAACTTTTAATAAAACATTGCATGGCATTGGTAAAGGGTGGTACAAAGCTACTCGGTTGCCTTAATACCACTTGCGTGGATGTATTTTTACAAAATAGCTGTTTCAAACATATATTGCGACAAAAAAACATCAAATCCATTATTACTTCGTTAAAAACACTTTCATGGCTCGGGATAAATGTAAATCCCTTATTTAGTACATAAAGCTCATCCTCCGATAATTCATAACAAGATAAATTAAAAACAATGTTATGATTAGGTTTACCAGTCAATCTATTGTCCTCCTCTTTTTGGTACCTCTGCCTTCGCTTAGTGAGCGTTTCCATTCCCCTTTCTTCTTTTTGACCGGCGCTGGTAGTTGCACCAAAAAACGTTGTTGCCCTTGGACCTCCTTCCTTCTGGCTCCCATGCGAGCATGGTCGGTATCCAGGGATTCTGTCTCCAAGGACCCAGTTTGTTCTCTAACTTCTATACATCCACTATCATTGTCAGTCCTTTGCCCAACCTGCTCTGCTTGATCGACTGTGGGAGCGACTAATGTTAATGCTGTCTTACTGAAAGAATTAAGTCCAAGAGTCGTATCTACTTCACTTACGCTGTTAGCGGGAACAGGAGTGGCTTCTTGAGCCTGATCACGGTTCAACTGGCCTCGCTCCAGAACCGGATATCCGCTCGGATGTATTTCTGCTGATTTCCTTGCTTCTGGCTGTTGATATTGTGAATAAAAAGGTTGTCTGTCAACAGTTTTATTATAATCTCTCGGCCAAACAAAAATATTGCCTTTTGTAAAGTCCGCATGATCTCTCTTTAGTTTGCTTATTTTTTGCAATTTTAATTTCTCATCACTCTCAGATAATTGTATATAAAGTTGTTCCAACTTATTATTGAAACTCTCACCATTGAAGTCTGTCTCCAGTCTGACTTGTAGATCCGATATAGCTCTCTTCAAGTTATCCATCTCTGGTTCAAAATACTCCATTAACAGTTCCATATATTGAAAACCTGTTCTGATGTTAATTATTTGCCACTTCGCTAGGAGCTCCGGGTACCTCTCTCCTTGTGTGGGCATACAAAGTACCCTCATGCCCCTGGGAACGATGCTAAACTTGACAAGCCTCAAAGTAGTGTTTCTGCCATTGCAGCCGCTGTAACCTACCAACTTTGTAGCTCAAGTCACGTAACATTTCATCAAAGTTCTTATCCATACCGACAGGGACAGAATCATGGAGATAGTTATTTGTCAAAATTGCAAAATCCATGTTAATCAGAGGATTATTTCCTGGTACAAGGTTCCTAGAGTGTCTATAGTTATTATTATTAATCATTGTCTTTGTATTTGACTGTACTGCGGTTAAAAAATCTTCCTTAAGTCTCTCCATAGCATGTGAGGCACTAAACCACTCCACGATACAAACAAAAAAAAAAAAAGTTCTGTACCTCACCAAAGTTCTGTGAAAAAACGAAAAACAGAATAAAATCTAAGAAGAAATCGTCACAGAACACTGCTATGTTGCTGTATTTCCAAGGCTTTAATAAAATATGAGTTTCTAATAAAAACACAGTCAGAATTCCATACAATGAATATAATCCAAGATGAGCGCTTTCAGGTATAAACCCTTCATCAGATATCCAAACATCAGTTGCTTCACAATATTTAAACTAAATACAGCCAATAGACAATCAGTAAAACACCCGCCTATTTTTCAAGGCAGGCCTCATAGGAATCACATCATTTAAACCAGGTGTTCTATGTGATGTCAGTTCTATGATCCATTTAGCTTCAGCTACCTCAGTAAGATGTCTGATGTCTCCCCCTCTGTTGCCTGTTTTGATGTTTACTATGGCCCTAAATTTAAAAAAATGTGTATTGTATTTCTCTATATGTCTAAACAAAGCATTATGTGGGTCACTTGTTCTTATTGCTGAAAGATGTTGTAGTATCCTGACCTTAAACATGTTGTTAGTTTTTCCTACATAAAACAGGTGCATAGTTGACATTCAGCTAAATAGACTAAATCTGTGGTCCTGCAAGTGGCCCTTGCTTTAAACTCAAAAAGCTTGCCTGTTATTGGATGTGTGAACAAGGTATCTTTATTGGTACTAGTACAAGCCTTGCAGGTTCTACAAGGTACACTCCCTGTCTTGGTTTTAAAAGGTTGTTTATTGAGAGATTTCTCTTTACCCAGAATTTCCTTGAGATTTTTATTCCTTCTAAAACCAAATTTTGGACTGTTACCTACTATTGTTTTGGTTTTATCTTCCGTTAATAAAATATTCCAATTTTTTTCTGACAATATCACATATCCCTTTTGTATCATTACTATATCTGAGCATTATTTTAAGTTGTTGTTCATCACTTTTATTAGAAGCTGGTCCTGGTTCTACATTGTCATTTCGACGTAACCATGGTTTTAACTTGCCTTGCCTAAGGTTCTTATTTTTCTCTACCATTTTATGCACCATATCTTTCTTATACCCTCTTATCACAAAATTATCTTTTAATTGATCTACCTCAGTTTCAAATTGTGTTTCTTCTGTACAAATCCTAGAAACCCTGCTCACTTGTCCCTGGATAATATTGGAAAAAGTGAATCTGGGATGCATACTATCAAAATCCAACAGGGTGTTCTTCCAACAGTCCTTCCTATGCACATGACTAGAAAAACCTTGGGTACCTAGTTGTAAAGCAACATCTAAAAAATCAATAGAGTTGCTTGAACTAACCATCGTAAATCTCAGAAAGGAAGTAGTGGATTCAAGATATGTTACAAATGCATTTAACTGCTCCATATTACCCTTCCAAAAAATAAAAATATCATCCACAAAACGCTTGTAAAGAAGGATATGTTTATCCCAAAACTTATTTTTCAAGAAGGACTTTTTCTCCCAATACGATAGAACAAGGTTGGCATATGTGTTAGCACAGGGGGTGCCCATGGCTACCCCCTAAACTTGCCTATATGTTTGATTTAAACCTAGGAACACATTATTTTCTAAAACTAAACCAAGCATATCTTTCAATAGCTCAATTTTAGTTGCTTCAACACCCATATCTTTTAATAAGGAACTAATAGCTCTAATCCCATAATCATTGCTAATAACCGTGAACAGATCTTTTACATCCAATGTTACTAGCAAAAACTCTCCTGTAGTAAAATCTAACCTTATGTCTCATATGGCTTTCAAAAACTGACATGTGTCCCTGAGTATCTCATCAATACCTTCCACATATGGTTTCAATGTGTATTCCAACCATATGGAAATATGTTCAGTGACCCAACCTCTGCCTGACACTATAGGTCGGAGAGGTGGGTCTTGCAAAGATTTATGTATTTTGGGTAGAGCTTTGAATATGGGGATAACTATATTGTCTTTCCATAAAAATTGAAACAAATCTTCGACAATTCTCCTTTGTTCTAAAAATCGCTTGAGACTATTATGTACCTTTTCTACAGTCTGTTTTACTTTAAGTGGGTTTATAGGATGATATGTTTTAGTATCTGATAACAATACTCTAACTTTATCTTGATAAACTATAGTATCAAGAACTACCACTGCTCCTCCTTTATCAGCTTGTTTGATGGTCAGTCGATCATTGTTTCCTAAGCTATATAATGCTGCCCTCTGGGATTGTGTCAGGTTATGATATTTATAACTGTTATCTTTATGTAAGTAATTAGTTAAATCTTGTTCACAACTTTTAATAAAACATTGCATGGCATTGGTAAATGGTGGTACAAAGCTACTCGGTTGCCTTAATACCACTTGCGTGGATGTATTCTTACCAAATAGCTGTTTCAAACATATATTGCGACAAAAAAACATCAAATCCATTATTACTTCGTTAAAAACACTTTCATGGCTCGGGACAAATGTAAATCCCTTATTTAGTACATAAAGCTCATCCTCCGATAATTCATAACAAGATAAATTAAAAACAATATTATGATTAGGTTTACCAGTCAATCTATTGTCCTCCTCTTTTTGGTACCTCTGCCTTCGCTTAGTGAGCGTTTCCATTCCCCTTTCTTCTTTTTGACCGGCGCTGGTAGTTGCGCCAAAAAACGTTGTTGCCCTTGGACCTCCTTCCTTCTGGCTCCCATGCGAGCATGGTCAGTCTCCAGGGATTCGGTCTCCAAGGACCCAGTTTGTTCTCTAACATCTATACATCCACTATCATTGTCAGTCCTTTGCCCAACCTGCTCTGCTTGATCGACTGTGGGAGCGACTAATGTTAATGCTGTCTTACTGAAAGAATTAAGTCCAAGAGTCGTATCTACTTCACTTACGCTGTTAGCGGGAACAGGAGTGGCTTTTGTTTCTTTTTTTGATATAACAGAATGAAACAGAATATATTACAGTGCTGCTAAATTAATAACTGATAAAATTCTACCACAGGAATACAGGGTAGCGAGGGAAAAAAGGGGCAAAAGCGAATACCATCATGGAAATATCAAATAGAGAAAACTATAAAGCAGTTAAGACAAGAAGTGTCATTGTTAGAAGATTATAGAAGAGGGAACAGATCAACAAAAATATTAAGAAAGATAGATGTGATAAATGCAATGTGCAGAATTAGAACAGACCAGGATCTATTATACACTATTGGAGATAACAAACTAAAAATTTCAAAACAGGTGGAAAGACTCAGAAGATACAAAGATAAATATAAGGGAAAAGCACAAAATAAGCAATTTACTGATGACCCAAAAAATTTTTATAGAGAACTGGGAAATAATGTAAAAGGAATTGCTAGACCGCCAAAAAAAGAGGAAGTAGATACATTTTGGAGAAGTATCTATGAAGATCCTGTGGAACATAAAGATGCTAAATGAATAGAAGAAGTAAAAGAAACAATAAGAAGTTTAAAGGTACCGGATATGAAATGGGATGAAATAACAGCCAGAGAGATTGAAACAAAGTTGAGAAAAGCCTCTAATTGGAAAACCCCCATGCCCAGATGCAGTACCTAACTTTTGGATTAAAGTATTAACTTCTTTACATGAGGATCTAGCCATGAGTAAGAACTATTTATATGCTCACCTCGAATAGACACCATGCTGGTTAACAACAGGAAAAACTTAAGAGTGCACCTGCAAGCTACCCTAAAAATTATAGACCAATAACTTGTCTTCCAATGACGTATAAACTATACACGGGGATTAATGCCGACAGACTTTATAGTCATTTAGAAGAAAACTCAACTATGGCAGTAGAACAAAAGGGCAATAAAAGAAAGTCATATGGAACAAAGGATCATCTGTTGTTAAATAAAGATATAGTGGAGAACTGTAAAAAGAGAGGAATCTAAGTATGGCATGGATTGACTATAAAAAAGCATTTGATAGTATCCCACATTCATGGATAAAAGAGTGCTTAAAAATGTATAAGGTACATCCTACACGGATTGATTACATTACAGTAACCATGAAACAGTGGCAGACCACTTTGTAATTAAGCCATGATAAAGGACAGATTATTATCCCAGGGATACAAATCCAAGGGGGATATTCCAGGGTGACTCCCTGTTACCGTTCCTATTGTGCCTTGCCATTAATCCATTAAGCTGTTTACTTAACAGCTTAGGTCATGACTATAATTTGGCTTCTAGAAAACAACAAAGTCTAATGACTTCTCATTTTCTCTTTGTCGATGATTTAAAATTGTGTAGCTCATCAAATGAAGAACTGAAAGTACAGCTGCAGGTTGTCAAAACTTTTTCAGATGATTTTGGAATGTCATTTGGTCTTGATAAATGTGCAAAAGCAACCTTTAAAAAAGGAAAATTGCAGCACCAGGAAAACATCAGTTTGGAACAAGAATGTGATATAAAAGAACTTGAGCAAGAGGGGGTGTATAAATACTTCGGACTTGATGAAGGATCAGCAATAAAACATGAACAAATGTGGATAAAGCTTAGTAAGGAGTACTTTAGAAGACTTAAAGTAATCCTGAAAACAACATTGACACCTAAGAACAAGATCCAAGCTATAAATCAATTTGCTCTTCCTGTCCTAACTTATAGTTTTGGAGTGATTGACTGGCCCCAAAAAGTGTTGGATAGATTGGATATTAAAACAAGAAGGATGCTTCATGCTCACAAAATGATTTATAAAAATCAGCGTATACCACGATTATATATTCCCCGTTCTGAAGGAGGGATGGGCCTCCTTGAAATTGATTACATGTATAGATCTGCAGTCGTGGGACTCCACACATATCTACTGACCTCATAAGATCCAAATGTGGTGAAAGTTTTAAAACATGAGGAGAATAAATCTAAGATGACATCTCTGCTTAATTTAGCAGAAGCATATCGACGTCAAGCAGGAATGGAAATCAAACCAGAAGTGGATAAAAAACAAGTAGCAACTGAATGTGCTAAAAAATCAAAAGAAACAATATAAGGTGAAGGACCAGATGAGAAGGCAAGAAATGTGGAAAAAAACATAAATATAGTTGCAAGTATTGAAAACTTCTGGAAGAGTCTCATGTTGATCAAGAACGAACGCAGGAATGGTTAAGAAGATGTGAATTTACATCACGAAATGAAAGGTTAATATTGGCAGCTCAAGATAGTGGGCTACGTACACGCTGGTTTACTAGGTCCATTGAACATGTGGGCTAGACAGATATACGTAGGTATTGTGGAAACAGATTGGAAACAGTCACACACCTTATTGCTGGTTGCGACTCTCTAATGGCAGAGGGACTGTATACTGAAAGGCATAATAATATGGCAAGATTGTTACACTGGAGATTGTGCAAACATTATGGTATCGAAGTGGCTGAGAAACACTGGAAACATGAGCTACAGAGAATCATAGAAAATGATCACATGAGATCATCCAATACCAACAGTCCAAAAGATAGATGCTAGAAAACCAGATATAGTGGTCCAGGAAAAGAGGACAAAAGTAGCATTGATCATTGAAATCACCACATCTAGTGACTACAGTGTCTTGCATACAGAGAGACACAAATTCATAAAATACCTAGATCTGCAGGCAGAAATGAGAGCCATGGGGAAGAAAGATACCCAGACAGTTCCAATAGTAGTAGGAGCAACTGGTCTTATAAAAAAGAATTTACAGTTGTATTTAGATATGTTACCAGTTCATGTAACACCATACAAATTGCAGGAGGAGTCATTACTGGGCACATTGCGGGTGCTGCGAAGAGCACTTTTGGCTAACATCAAAGAGTGAAACAATACTAATTTCATGAACTTTAATCGTACTTTGACTTAGGAATGGGGTCCATTCCCATCATGGTATTAGAAACCCAAAAAACTTGGAGAAATTAAAAACCAGAAAGTTATATCATGAAACATGATGATTATTGTCAAAGACTTGATCACAGTGAAGACCATATTTTATAATGGGAGCATAAACACCCATCCTTGTTTCCAATATTTCTTGATGGACACTATTCAACAAGTCATTTGGATAACCACATTCCTGAAACATACTCTTTAACAAATGAAATTCATTCAGACAGTCATCATCATCAGATGTCAGTCTGGAAACTCTTATAAACTGGCTCTTCACGATCCCTTTCTTTTGGTGGTATGGATGACAACTTGTGAAAAATAAGAAATAATTACAAAATGTAGATTTTCTATGAATTTTTGTCTCCATCCCTCTCACTAGGGTCCGTGATAGCTCAATGTCCAAGTAATTCACATGATCTGTATTCACTTTATACATGAACTGTAAAAAAATTTGTCAAGGCTTCCATCTCCCCCAAAAAATCAGCAAACTGTTGTTCACTTCCCTTCCATATGATGAGCAAATCATCTAGGTATCTAAAGTACCCCATACATTTCACAAAGGAGGGCAATTTGAACAACATATCAAGTTCCCATTTTAAGAGGACTGTGTTTGCAAACATGGGGGCACAGGCAGCCCTCATAGCCACACCAACATTTTGCTTGAAAAACTCCCCATTGAATGTGAGGAAATTATTGTTCAACACTATATCCATCGATTCCTGCAGAAGATCTGCTTCAGATGTATCAATGTTGTCATATCTTGAGATCATTTCCCCAAACCATGACAATCCTTGTGCATGGGGAATAATTGAAAATAAAATTTTTATATCACATGTTGCAAAAACACATACATTAATGTCCTCCACTGTACAAAGTTTACTGAATAGGTCTCAGGAGTCTCTCACAATGTGACAGAAACCTGTCAAAATGTTCTTAAGTTTGAAATCAATATATTTAGTCAATGTCTTGCAACGATGGGTCTTAATGGTGGATACTAGACATTGGAGTGGATCTTCACTATACCAAATATCTTAGGAATTATTGGATTACGTACCCTCAGATAATTATATAACTCCTGAGAAATAACATCAAAGAGTAAAAACTCACCTAGAACTACCTTAATACCTCTGTATGTGATATTAATCTCATTCAAAGAAATAGTGGTATATACATCACTGTCTGAAAGCAAATTGTACAGTCATCCAGAGTAATCATGGATATCCATGATTACCAAACCTCTCCCTTTGTCTGGTTTCATACACTTAATATCATTCCTGGATCTAATAGAATTCAAAATTGCTCTATCTTGCATGGTGAGATTGTAAAAACTAGCATGCCTTCTGTGACTCAAAGACTCACAAAGATCTCTTTCGCAAAGTTTTTCAAACATACTGATCACAGGATGCAAAGTGGGGGTTGCCATGCTCTTCCTCGTTAAGCTTTCTGGATGGTACCAATCATCATTGTTGTCAGCAAACAAAATTTGAAAATTCAACTTCCTGGAAAATATTTTCAAGTCCAACAACGTTTCCTCAATCATGGCTCTACTTGATGGAATAAAATTAAATCTCTTTAAAAATAAATGATGGTGAGCCAATTGAATCTGCATATCTATATAATCGTAGATTTTAAAACCAAAAAAGGTGGTTATGTTAAATGGAAAAGGACTCTTTCTATGATTCACCCTTAATCAGAATTGCTCCATTTCCTGTTGCTGTACTGTCGATTGTTCTTCCATCTCCTGGGACTACCCTTGGGGTTCACCACTTGTTTTTTGGACAGTCTTTCTAACCTTCTCAGTTGGGGTTCCCCCAAAAGGGCACATTCATTTAATAAAACTTTGTCATGGAATTAGTTTGTATCACCTCCTGATCTTGCTCAATTAACCTATCCTGCTGTATCACCCCAAATAATCTAGAGGGGAGAGGGGTGAACTGTCTTGTTGTTATAATCTTTGTTGTCACACAAAAAGTTTTTTCTCTTTTCAATTTCTAACTGGAATAAGCTTGGTTTCAGTAGTCTCAAAGACTTTATTAAACTGATAAATCCAAAAGCAGAATAGCACCCACAAAGGAAGTAGCCATAATTAACATGATCACCTCTTAAATAGAACACTCTTTTAATGAAAAGTAAAACAAACTCTTAACTTAAAATCATGGTGTTTTCATCTTTTCTTTGAACAAAGACTTCATCAGATGCATTCAAGTGAACCAATAACATTCCTTATATAATGTCAATCATTACCCTTGCCAAAACTAATTAGATGAAATTAAAACTGAATGAGATATAATTATATCACTAAAACACAATCCAAAAGCTTTGTAAACTTTTAAAATAAATATGTCATAAATAAAAACTTAAATGTAATAGCATGAACCAGGTAGTTTAAAATACCAGAATAAGTATTAAAAACAGTATAAATAGGATAAATATAAATATTAGAAACATGTTGAAACCATATTAATATGTGTTCAATGTATTCAATAGTATAAAGGCTCCCTCTACTGACAAAACTAATTATAACAACAAACTTTCCTGTTTATAAAGCCATAATTTGGATGTAAAAGCACAAAGGTACCAGTACCTGTAATTTTTCTCGCTCCGTGTATTTGCAGGCTACTTTTGACATTATCTCCACTGCAGTTCACTCTATTAATCTGTGTCAGGGCTTGTGTCAGCTGTTCATTAAGAAGGGATAAATTACTATATCCAGCATTTGAAAGAAATAATCCATCGTGAAAAGAGTCTTGTGTGTTGAATGCAGACATACCCAAGAAATCCAAAAATCATAACATAACCCAGATACTGAATAAATTGCAACACCAGTAAATGAAGATTCAGTAGCCAGCTCCATCCACACAAAACTCCTTTATTCCAACATTTATTAACAAAAAACACGTTTAAAAAAGTATCTTGTTGGTGCATTAATAAGTTGAGTGAATCCAAAGAGGTTCATGGTGTTTATCACTGAATTCAGATAAAGACTGCCAGTCAATGTTTAGATCACCCAGGAGGATAATTTCGTCTTTGATTGTATCTGTTACCAGGATAGTATGTTTTCAATGTATAGCACAGCAATATAAGCTCTTGGCTCTACTAAGTTTTAGGTATGAGATTATAATTTCTGCTTTTCCAAAATATGTATAGGGAGTTACTGTGAGCATATTTGGAAAGATTATATCTATTCCTCCTGCTTTTTTATGTTTTCTATTGAGCCAAATATTATAACCAGAAGGTATTACTTCAGCATATTTTGTTCCATGCCTTAGCCATGTCTAGGATGTCTGGGTTGTGTTGGTTCATCCAGTTATGAAAATCTCTGATTTTGTTGCATATGCGTCTAATGTTTAGAGTGATTATTTTTAAACTTTTAGGGTGTATTTTATGGTTTGGGGTTTGAATAAATCTGGGTTGGGGTGGATGTCACCACAGTGGTGTAAGGTGGAGAAAGAATGTTTGTTTATGATGGCACTTTAGCACAGATGGGTAAAAGCATTACCTTAAAATTGGGACTGAGATTTTTTAGTATTTTGGGGATACAACAGTAGAATGGAGTTATGGGAAATAAGCTTGAAGAGATTTTTGAGAAGCTAGTGAGAAGATGGTTGATGGATAAGGATGAAGTAATGGTTAAGGTGTGTTTATTTAATACTGCTATTGGTGGTGATGTTAGATATGAGGAGGAGGATGAATAAGGTAATACAAGAAGGAAAAAGCATGGTTAAAGTTGTAAAAATATTGCAGTATGGTTAGATGAGGTAATGAGCAGTGATAGAGTGGAGAATAGGTAGGTTTTGATGGGGAGAGTGCAGAGTGAGATTTGATGAGGAATTTAGAACAGAAGTGGGTGGAGATGGCATAAAGGGAAAGTTTGCAATTGGACAGTAAGTCAGGCACAGGATAGGAGGGTAAGTAGAGGAGGTTGAGTAAGTCACGTATAAGTGTAGATGTAGTAGGGGTGGTGAGAATTGGAGGTAGGGCAGAGGAGTGAAGTGAATGTGAGGGCTGAATGGAACAGTTTGGCCCATGGTGGAGTAAGTACTAGGAAAACTATCTATAAAACTGCAGAAAAATCAGGAGGTAATACAAATCCTGATAATTTTAAGACAGTAACACAAGCTGGTAAAATCCTGTTAACATACACCTAAGTTAACTACAAAAGGCAGCATTGCATTGACTTTGGCTTGAAATAATGCTATAGTAGCTGGAGAAACAATTGTGATGAGGGAAGGACCAATCAAGTCCTTCAATGGAATACAGTCACCCCTCAACAGATGGTTTACCACTAAATACAATCAGTGAGGTAGAATGTTTATGGATACAAAGACAAGGTCTTTGAAATCTAAATACCGGACTTGAATCACAACATTTAATTTTATGGTTATTGCCTTTTTATTGCCTTTCCAGGGATATTTTACACTGCTAGAGTAAAATATGCTAAAGTGTTAATTTAGCTTTACCTTCAGAGTAAAAGGCCTGTGAGTGGGGTGGGGGTGTCCCTCCAGCAGATTAAACACTACAGTACTGAACACACTAATGCATAAGAGAGGGAAATATGTTTTAGTTTGAATTTTGGAAATTGCCTTACATAGATTTTAGCTCATGGTATTGTTTCTTTTTACCTTTTGCAACTGCAGGTGAAATACAGCTTTAAAAGTTCCTTTGGTAGTGAGATGTGTTACCTTCTTCAGCAGCAATTGTCAGTCTTACTGTGTGCTTGGTACATTTACTGTAGAGTGAAGCAGCTGGATGGAGAGAACACTTGGGTCATGGGATAGAGAAGTGATTTCACTTAGGGTCACTTTCACTTAGGATCCCCTATTTCTTCCTCCTTGCCTATACTCATATCAAGTCTCTAGCCTGCAGTCCAAATTAATTATTGGCCTTTTCCCATTCTTTTACCTTTCCCTCTCTAATTATTTGCTGCCAATATCTAGGTTCTTCTTCCAGTTTTCACCAGCAAATTCCATCCCCTCTTGCCTATTCTGTGTAGCCTTAAATTGCAGTCATCCCATCTGCAGAATCCGCTTTCTCAATCCCTGTGTTGGATTAGTTCTTAGAGTACTTTGTGCTAATTTATGACTATAATATTCTGTATGGTTAATGTTATTCTCCGTAAGGATCTACATTCAAAATTCCAGTCTCTCCTTGTTTCTTGAGCTTCCCCTGTTTCATCATCATCCCTTTCCACTTCAGATTATAATGCTCTGCTTGTGCTATGTATAGGAGCCTTAACTGTTTAGTCATGGAATACCCTTTCAAATCATCACAATCCCAAACCACCTTGTACTATTAGAAGGATCAATTTATCCCACTTGACTCTTGCCCTCTTCCTTTCCCAGGATAAAATCTTTCAACTCTTTATTAGTTGATATACATAACTTCTGTGGTTGATAAAAATATGCCTGACCTGTGTATAAAATTAAAGGGACTAAAACCATTTTTGCTGCTTGTACTTTGCTATCCATATCCATAAAACAGAGCTTCCAATTTCGGAGTTTTTGTGTTATCTTTTATTTAGTCTCTTCCCACATATCGTAGTTAATGCAATAACAAAATCTGTTTAAATCCATACTGCTAAGTACTTCATTTTTTGTCATGTCCCCATAAGTATGGGTATTGCTGAACCAACCTACTCTAAGGGCTGCTGTGTGTGTGCATAGTTTACCGCTATTGCCATTGTTTTATCTGCATTGATTTTGTAGCCCGAAAAGACATGAAACTATCTGAGAATATCCCACAATGCTGATATGTCCTTTTCTGGTTTTATCAGGTATAAACTACCATCTGCAAATAAAGCCAACTTTTCTTGACTACCATACCAATTATATTCTTGAATTTCTGAGCCCTTATTTTCTTTGCCAGTGGTTCTAAATACAAAACATATAACAAAGGGGAAAGAGGGCACCCCTGCCTGGTCAGAACTTATCAGAGAGGACCCCTCCCCCCACTTTAATTTATGGCTTCCATCCTTCATATATCCTCCTAAATTTTATTAGGGACTGCAAATGCTTCCATTACCCTATTCATAGAATCCTAGCTTACTCTGTTGAATACTTTCTCTGCATCACGACCTGCCAACAGTGGTACTTTCTTACATTCTGCTTCCCTCTGGATCATCATTTTTCTATTAATGTTGTCAAATTTTTGCCTCCCCTTCCACAAAACCACATTGATCTGTGCTTTTACATTAGGAGGACTGGGATTATTCATCTAGTGACAGTAGGTGTTTACCTGGTCTGTCTGAGTTGGGAAGCACACAAAAGAGCTCTAAGTTTAGTTGTTTTTATTGGACAAAGGGCTAAGTAGTCAGTTTTCTTTATTTCCACTGCTGGTATAAATCTGGCACATTTGCATGGAGCTGCTCGCTGTGTCAGTGCCTTGTACAGACACAAACATCTGGAAAGGTTGCTTATTTTCATTTTTTTTCTGGACTATCCGGAAATCAAACTGATTCTCCGTTAGTCCGGAAAACACTGTACAAACTCCGGTATTCTGTTTCAAAAAAGAAACAGACTATCAGAGTTTGTAAATCAGCCAAAAGCAGGCAGCAGGAACGGAAAAAAGAGGGCGTTCCTCAATGAGTTATGTCATCGTGATGTCACAAAATGAGCGGAATGTGGGTGGGATGAGTGGGGTTACCAGTGACACTAGGGGTGTGGCTTTACACATGAAAGGTGGCAACCCTAGGACTATTGCTGCTCAAAGACCATCTGGTTTGGTGCTGGGCAGCATCACTGGGTAGGTTAGCTGCAGACTACACCAAGTAACCACCCTTCCGTCATCTGGTTACAAATGCCCTCCACTACTATCCTGTCAAATACACATTAGGACCTGCAACCATGGAGAGGCACATTCCTGCTATCTCTGCATACAGCTTGGTGGACATAGGCATCCTGAGGAAATGTAACAATTGCCTTTTGTACACTGACAACCACTTAATTCTCGAACAGACAAATACAGTACATGAGAGATGTAGTTACACGTTGACACTGGAGGCTAGGCTCTCACATACAGACACTAAAAGCAACAAACAGGTTGCCAGTCTCACACACACATTGCTCACTTCATCTGCAAAGACCCATATATGTGGAGGTGGTCATGTGTAACTTACCCAAACCTCAAAGGCCTCTCAGGTGCAGTCCTCAGAAACTCCACATGCACACAAACAAGGGAATTCCCATCACAACACATAAAGCCATATCTCATTGCCTGTCAACTACCAAGCCCATAAGGTGAAACACTCCACAATCCAATATTCTGAAGGAGACTTCATTGTGATAAACACTGATGTTCCTCTTACCAGGCTGGATAAGGGGAAGGACAGTTGAATATCGGGCCAGGATTCACCAGATCACACAAGCACTCAGGTCACTTACCGCTAAGTACCAGTATGACTCAGTCATAGTCCATGTGGGCAAGAATGCCCTAAGATGTACCTCCTGAGAATGTATGAAGAGAGACAAGATTCAACTCTCAGAATGTGTCACAGGCAGGTATGAGCCTAGCACTGAGCAGCATTCTACCATCTCCAAGGATGATGCCACAATTCCAGTAGAAAATTATCAAATTTAACAACTGGTTAGCTACTGGTGTCATTTCAAAGGGGCCCAGTACTTGTCAACCTTGGAGGACATGGTTGTCAGGCCATGCTGCCACCTATAGGCTTTTGGATATTAGCCAAAACATTATCCAACTCCTGTAGTGCATTTTTTAGGCACTGCCAAACAGACAAACCTTCCAACATAACAAAAACTACTCAGGACAAGCTAAAGGTGCTACAGCTCTGTGCTAGGAGTCTCAACAGGAAACTGCACTAACTGGAAGCGCTCCTCTCCCTGGAAAAAGCTGACATCTTGCAGTTACTGAAACATGATTCAAAGCCACAGAAAGTACTCTGGCAGCCACATAAAGCACCCCAGCCCTTCATACATTCTGCCCCCCCCCCAACTGAACATGAAAGACAGAGGTGTATCTATCTACATAAAATATAGGTGCACCTCAAGGCTGGTCAGACAATGACATGTCCAGCTAACCATGGGAAAAATCCACTACCATATTGTTGCTATCAAAGGTCCCCCAAGTATGAACCAGGAAACCCATACATCATATTAGAAGTTAATAGAATTGTTCAGCATCTGGCTAAATACCATACTCATGGGTGATTTTAACTACCCCTCCATTAATTGGGAGGCATACACAACCACTAACATGCAGGCTGAAAGATTTCTTGATTTTATAAATTCAAATGCCCTGGAGCAGGTATTCTGCATTCCTACTAGGGAAACAAATATCCAAGATCTGGTATTCACAAATACATGAGAATGCTGCACCCCCACCCAAGTGTGATGTCCTCACTGGTAAGATCAGATAACAAAGTGGTCTCCCTTGAAATAAAGGTAAAACTAGTCCTCCACCTCACCCCAAAAAGTTTAAGAATTTCTCTAAGGTAAATTACCCCCTATTAAGGGACAGCGTATCTAGTTTCCAAGCTCCCCCAAATCCAGAGAACACAGAATCCTATATAGAGGCATACACAAAAGCCCTGTACAACCATGTAAACAACTGCATAGAAACAGTTGTACCAGACAAAATAAATCCAGTCAAGCCACAGAAATGAGCCACCTTGGTGGAACCCTGGTATTAATAGGTTGTACAACAAAAGAAAGAATATCCTGTTGAGAAGTAAGAGGGAATGTGCACAACAGAGCAAAAAGTTTTTTATTACTCTAAACAAGTGAATCAGGGAACTAGTCAAGTCTCTAAAAGCAGACAGGTAAAAATACCAATGCTAAGGATAACTAGAAGGCATTTTTTAGTTATGTCCAAAATATTAAGGGCAAGACCTACCAATGTGTGGAATTAGTTGCAGATGGCAACACCTGCATTCAGCTGGAAGATGCATCAAATCTGCTAGTCGAAATTCAGCTCAAATTTCCCTCCCCATCACCCCTAGTTCGCCCCCAAGAAATACCATCCACCACTCCACCACCAATTTATCACCAAAGAACAGGTTGCCATTGCGCTCTCTAAAGCTAAAAACACAGCTTCAATGGGGCCTGATGATGTATCAGGTTGCCTGTTAAACAGCTTAAATAAGGACGTATCAGGCCCATTATGATATCCTTTTAACCACAGCCTTCAGACTGGCATTGTCCTGATAGTGGAGGACAGTAACAGGCATCCCTCTGCATAAAGGGGGACCAGCTACTACTGGGGAAATTACAGACCCATAAATTTGACTAGTCTTGTATGTAAGGCCATGGAAAGAATAATCATGGACCTGATAAATAATAACATAAAAAACCTCCAAACACTGGATCTGACCCAATTTGGCAGATCATTACTACTGAATCTGGTGGATTTCTTTGAGAAAGTCACTAAAGCCATGGATGAAGGTAAAACAGTCCATACCACCTACCTTGACCTGGTTAAGGGTTTTGACACAATAAACTCACAAAACTTGTATAAATCCCTGCGTCACCAGATTGATAGCCAACCGTCTCATGGACAGGGCATGTGGTTACAGTGGGTGAATCCAGATCCAGCAAGATGCCAGTTACTAGTGGTGTGCCACAAGGCTTAGTGCTGGGACCACTCGTGTTCAGACTATACTTCTCTGAAGTCAAGGCTTATGTGGAAGGCCTCTGGATGACAAAGTCTGCTGATGACTGCAAGCTGGGGAAAATCAATGAATCCCCCAATGATGCAGATATCCTAGGGTCTAGATCAAACAAATGACTGGTGCCAGAACCATGGCCTAAAACTTAATACAAAAAATGCATCATCATACCCTTTGGGATGTCAAATACCCCTGCAAATTACAACATTGATAGCAGATCCCAAAGAGTAGACTTGGTGGTGAGAAGTCTAGGTACACAGATAGTAGCCTGAACTTTGACTGCCATGTGTTTACACTGATGAGGAAGCCCTTCTATGTTTCACACCTTATAAGTAAAGGTATAGCATCCAGATCCAAGGAAATTATAGTCCCACTGTATTTGTCCTCATTAGACCAATAATAGAGTACAATGTCCCATTTGGTATGTACTTGACTAGACACTTACAGCAGCTTCAGTGGCTTCAAAGGTTCTCTACAAAGAAAATACAGGGTGAAAGCAACATGACCTATGTGGATAGACTAAAAGCCCTATCCCTTTACTCTGTCTCCTACCAGCTATTAAGGGATGACCTATACGTGGCCTACAAGGCACTCACAGCCCTGATGGAGCTGCTACACATCAGCAAGTCAAACAGCAGGAGTGTCACCTGATCTAGGGATCTAAACTTAGTCGGTGACTCAAACAAAACACGGTGGAGAGACAGATATGTCTCAGAGATTTCCCATTCTTTGGAACAGGCTTCATATTCACATTAAGCAGAGCCCTTCCCTGGCCTTCTTCAAATGCAATCTGGATCAATGAATGGGGAGTAGCAAATTCACACCTGGGGTAGTGCCTATGACTGTTATGGTAGTAAGCTACTCAATGCATTGGCATGTCATCATCTTGCCCCTAGAGGCCACATATTGGGTAAAATTGTGTTATATTGTCAAGACTTGTAAGGACCTTTAAGCTATTTGCCTAGCAATCTCCTATGAACCTATAATCATAGCTAAGAATCAAAATGGGTCTTTATGAAGCTGGATCTGATAGGCGTTTACCATTTTTAGGGATTACAGCCACGATCAATTTTCTTCCAGATATTGGTGCTGTTCCTCCCTTTAAAATACTGTTGAACAAAATCTTCCAGGTCTTTTACTTTCTTGCCTCCTAGCTCCCACACTTCCACAGGAATATCATCTCTTCCTGGGGGACTTTCTTCTAGATTTGTTAGATCACCATTTTTATCTCATCTCCTCCATTCATAACTGTTGATAAATGCACATAATCTACTTGGAACCTTGGCATATTTAATTCTGCCATAAATATTTCTATTTATACTTTTTCTTAATTACTACAGTTCTCTGCTTTATACAAATTTTCATAAAATGTCCTCTTCCCCAAACTAGGCTTCACTGCATATACCATGCTTTCTCAGTCCTTGGTCCCAAACTTTGAGAATCAATTTCTTGCTTATTTTGTTAAGGATCATTCCTCTTACCCAGCTTTCTGATCAAAAATAAAAGCATATTTCAAAATTCTAGGTAAATACGGCTGCTGTCTCTCTGGTCATATAAGTTAATCTCTTCATACCCTTATTCTCTCAACATACCTTGCTCTGGACATCCAAGATCGCTGCACACCAAATTAATTTCAGCTCTCCCAGTGTGAAAACAGAAATTCAGAAAACAGAGCCAATGAATTTGCCTTTTTGGGTAAATTTCAGTAACTGGCTAGTAAGGGCACTGCCTAGATGCCAGCAAAATGAATTTTGGAGAACTTGAAAGAAAACCAATTGCAAAAGCTGAGGAAAAAACACTAGCTGGGAGGAATCCTGCAGCTATTCAGCAAAAATCAATTTAAGTTTCAGCTTTGGTGCAAGACATGTCTGCCAGTAACCAGGAGTAAATAAATAAGTCAAATATGCTCAGAGGTGATTAAAATAAATGAAACACTGAAGGAGTATATCAACTCTAACACAAGGCTGAAAAAAAATGGAAGAAGCTTTAAACAGATATTCAAATGAGCTGATAAAACTCTAAAAATCAGAGGCTGAAATGAAGAAAAGGCTGGCTGAGTATGAGACTGCTCAAGAAGGGATGTTTCAAAAATGGTAGAATTAGAGGACAGAGCACATAGGGAAAACCTGAGATTTTCTGCTGCATGAGAGAAACAGTAAGGAACAGACTGTATTAATTTTATGAAAGCACAAATAAGCAACTGGAGTATTCCACAGCATGAGTTGTTAATTGAAAAGGCAGAATGTGTTTATGTTCCAAACCTGGCAGTGAGAAAGCATACCAGACCTTTAATAGTAAAGATGCAATCCTTCCAGCACAAAGAAGCATTCGTGTGGGTTTCCTTCGGTGTTCTGGTTTCCTCCCACATTACAAAGACATGCGTCTGGAGCATTTCTCTCTGGGCCTCAGCTGAAAATTGGCTTCACTCTAAGTCGGACTTTCCCAGTTAACAAATGTGAAATAAATTTATAAATAAATAAAATAATTGATTCTGACAGAACAAAGTACTAAAACTGGGAGACAGTAGAGTGTTTGTGAAAACTGATTACTCACTGAACACCAGGCAGAAGAGAAGTAAATTTATTTTATTATTCAGGGAATGTCAAGAAGCAGGTATGAGATTCAAACTGCTGTACCCAGCTACCTTCAAAATATTCTTTCCTGGAGGGACAAAATCATTTTTTGATGTAGTACATCCTAAGGAGGAAATAAAAAAGTTTGTCCAGCAAAAAGTGAGCTGTGAAACAGAAGGAGATTCTGCTTCTGTTCTTCTGGTAATAAAGACCACAGAGAGACTATGTCAGTGAAACCTTTTTCCAGTGTTTCAATGGAAAATGCTTGAGAGAAGGAAAAAAGTACAACAGCTGACTAAAAGAATCGAAAGTACATTGGAAATGAAACAGAGACAGGCTCTGGGAGATTGAGATGACCAGGAATAAAACCAGTAACTTGGAAATTCACAAAGGTGGGATTACAAAGCAATAATTATATTTGTGAAAAATTTCTCCAAAGCCAACTTCATGCTTCTTAAGACAGAAGTGGTGAACTTCATGACACCCATGCAGATGGACAATACAGTTACAACTGCTGAATCCTACACAAATGCACAGAACTAAGAAGCTATCCTCCAAAAAAAGGAAGCCAATCTGGTGGTCCCCTGCCATAAACAAACTGTACAACAGAAGGAAGAAACTATTGCAAAAGAGAGTAAAATCCCATGAGTGGAGGAGCTCCCTGGTCAGCCTCAGTAAGAAGCTGAGATCCCTTATAAGATCCTCCAAAGCTAGCTATGAAAACAAAATTGTGACTAAATCCAAGGACAACCACAAAGCATTCTGTAGCTATGTCAAGAATCTAGATGGCAACACCCAGATATGCTCTGAGTTGCAGCACAAAGGCACGAAAATTACAGAACCAACTGATATTGCCAACATCCTGGCAGATAGGTTCAGTGCTAACTTTACCCCCCTCACACCCCCTAAAGGGCCCATATCTATACAGGAAGAATGCAAAGTCCCTGTAATCACAACTATGCAGGTAAAAGCTGCACTCTCTAAAGCCAAAAACACAGCATCCATGGGACCGGACAACATCCCAGACTGCATTTTACACAAACTTGAAAAGAAACTGGCTCCCCACTTAAGCACCATGTTCAATAATAGCCTCGCATCAGGCTTTGTGCCCACTGAATGGTGCACAGCAACAGTTATCCCACTTCACAAAGGGGGAGCCACCACTGATCCCGGTAACTATTGACCTATTAGCCTGACAAGCCTGGTCTGCAAGGCCATGGAACGTATCATCATGGAACTCATAAACAAAGACATTGGTAACCTCCAAACTCTGGATCCCACCCAGTTCAGGTTTGTGAAAGGCAGATCATGCCTCCTGAACCTGATTGACTTCTTTGAGGCAGCCACAAAAGCCGTGGATGAGGGGTAAGGTGGTTCACACAGCCTATCTTGACCTCGCCAAGGCTTTTGACACCATCCCCCATTCTGGAATTATAGCTAAACTCACTAAACTAGGTATAAATCCCTACATCACAAGATGGGTTGCCAACTGGCTCACTGACAGAACCCACACTGTAAAAGTTGCAGACTCCAAATCTGACCTCAAAGCAGTGACAAGTGGTGTACCACAGGGTTCTGTCCTGGGACATCTCCTGTTTGGTATCTACTTCTCTGAAGGCCACTGGCTAACAAAGTTCACAGATGACTGCAAACTAGGAGCCATAGTCAAGTCCCCAAATGATATGGACATCCTACAGAAGGGCCTCACTGAGATAGATGCCTGGTGTCAGTGCCATGGCCTCAAGTTCAATGCCAAAAAGTGCAGTGTCATCCCCTTTGGTAAAAACTCTGTACCCATGAACTACCACATAGGCAGCAATCTACTTAACACTGAATGCGTGATAAGAGACCTTGGGACCCAGGTGGACAGTAGTCTCTCCTTTGATAGTCACATCGCCACAGTAGTCAGGAAGTCCTTCTATGTGGCACACCTCATCATAAAAGGGTTCTCATCCAGGAAAAAATAGGTCATTGTTCCCCTCTACTCGTCACTCATTAGACCCATTATAGAGTACAATGCCCCTTTTGGAATGTACCTCACAAGACATCTGCAGCAGATGGAAAGGCCACAGAAGTACCTCACAAAAAGGATTACTGGCCTCAAACAAATGCCCTACACTGACCACCTCAAAAAACTCCAGCTTTACTCCGTAGCATATCGCCTACTCCGAAGTGATTTCTGCCTAACATATAAAGCTGTGTCAAACCCAGAGCTGTTGGACATGCTACACCTAAAGAAATCCCAATCCCTCTAAGCTACACGCTCTAGGGACCTAAACCTTGTCACCACAATAAACAGGACATACTGGAGGGATAAATTCCTGTCCTAGAGACTTCCTATACTCTGGAACAAGCTACCTATCTATGTCAAGCAAAGTTCTTCATTAGCACTCTTCAAGAAAAATCTTGATGAGTGGATGGGAAATAAGAAATACACCTCGGGGATCACTTCTGTGTCTCTGCCTGACAGTGGCACAGGAAAATAACTTTCTTAGGTGGTGTAAGCTATGGAACCTTGCTGGCTAGGCTTACATAGGCCCTTGGGCCGATAGCCTAGTACCTACCTATGAACCTATGACAGAACAAGAAAATATGGAAATACTGGACTTTTTTAACTTTGTTAAACTTGCAGGGGACTCTAAAACAAATGCACTACTTCATGTCATTAAAGTTCTGAAAAATGCTTAGGAGAGGGCAAAATGAGGGAGAAAGAACTGTAAGTAAAACATTTTTTTTCTTCAGAGTAATATTTTATAGTGCATAATTTCCTTTGCATGCTATAAAGTAAAGTTTTCTCAGTTATTTTTAAGTGTAATGGGGATACTAATGTAAACAGGTGCTTCTGTTTTTTTTTCTTTCTTCTTTCTTTTTTTCTCCTTGTTCACTTTTAAGAAATCTGAGCACGGCAATGTTAAAAAAGAAGAAAAATCTGGTCAAAAGAGCATGACAAAATAAAACAGATGTACTTTTTCTCATTCTTGCATAGGAGAATGTCAGGATTAAGACCCTTAGCTTGATCAAGTAAGACGTGTTAAGAGAAATCAAGTAAATGAAAAAGAACACTGAATATTATAAAGCTTTTTTTAGCAAATAAATGTATGCTTAGTAGCAACTCTGTATCTGGTCCTGATAAAGAAAAATGGCTAGGTAATAATGTCTTCTGAAAGCATTCAAGTGTTTTCCCATGTGGAAGAGCTAAAAAGATAAGACAAAACCAAACACTTAGTAGAAGCACAGGCTGTACCATGCTTCTTAGCATGGAAAACCTTTCTTTTAGATTAACTCAAGTTTGTGAGTTTGGCTGTCAGTTTGGGACACTTGTTCCTATTAGGGTAAAACTTCAATATTTGAAGTTGTACATAGTTTTGCGTGTTAGTATTAAGTTAACAGGTTTTCGCTGAGGGGATATTGGGTTGTGTTTTTTTTTTGTTTGTTTGAGGGATTTCAATAAAACAAAAAGTTTTGTACGATTTGAGATAGGCTGAATGGATATAACAAGAAACAACTGTGTAAAAGATCAACCTGCCAAACCGTGTATACATGTAACACAAAAGCCGGAACTAGACACTTAACAGAAACAATGTTAAACAAAAATGTGAGAATAATGTTTTTAACACAATGATGCTTTTTGTAATGTCTTTAAATGCTGATGCTACAGGAGACACACTTAGAAAGAACTGAACATGTCAATTTGATAAAGAAAGGTTTTCAGCAGAATATTCTGCAGGGAATCTTTAAAGTTGCCATCTCATTACACTCCCAGAAAATATGTTCCTAATTGCCTCTTTCTTCCCCATCACACTTCTACTAGAGGAAACATTCTTTGGAGTCTACCTGGGGTATAAGAATGCCTATGTAAACATTTGCAAGCAAAAAAAAATCCTAAATCTTCAAGATTTTCATGCATATTTGGGAGAGATACATATATATCCCCCCATGGTTTCTTTGTGAATTGATTATCCAGTCTCTCTTCCCAGTCCTTTCTAACCTCCTCTAATTGATTTTTATAGTTATCATGCAATATTTTATATGTTCTACTAATTATTCTTTTCATAAAAGGAACTTATGTTCTAGATTCTACTAAAACTTCTACCACTGCTGGTCTTTCATTTAGGACCCCCCACCCTGTTTCTTTCTCTTTGCCTATACTCTGATATCAATCCTTGATAGGGAAGGCAATCTCTAACATGCAGTCCAAATAAGTTCTTGGTTTCTTCCCATTCTATTACCTTTCCCTTTTTAATGATTTGCTCCCAATACCTTGGTTCTTTTGCTAGTTTTCTACAATAAATTCCAGGCCCCTCTTTCATATTATGTGTATTTCTACTTGCAGTATCCCTATCAGCAGAATCTCCTTTCTCTATCCCCATGATGGCTTAGTTCTTAGAATACTTTCTACTACTTTATGAATATAATATTCTGTATGATTATTGTTATTCTCCTTAAAGGTCTGCATCCAAAATCCCAGTCTCTCCTTGTTTCTTGAGCTTCCACCTTCTTTCATCATCACCCCTTTCCACTTTGAATTATAGTTTTCTATATATATGAGCATTAACTGTGTATCTCTGAAATACCCTTTTAAATTGAGTAATCCCAAACTGCCTTGCTGTACTGGAAGAATCAGCTTATCCTACTTGACTCTTGCCATCTTCCCCTCCCAAATAAAGTCCTTCAGCTCTTTGGTAATTGCTATCCACAACTTCTACTCTGGTTAATAAAAATATGCCTGTTCTGTGTATAAGACTAAAGAGACTAAAAACATTTTAACTGCTTGTATCTTACTATCCATCTCCATATAACAGAGCTTCCATTTTCTCAGTTTTTGCATTATCTTTTGTTTAGTCTCTTCCCACATATCCTTTTGCTGCCATACCATAATTGTGTTATTCCTTACTCCTAAGCACTTCATTTTATAATGTCTCTAGAGAATCAAACCAGAGAACCTCTTGCTGTGAGGAGACAATGCTAACCACTGTACCACTGCACTATCCAGACACATCTTCACTGCTGCAAATCAAATTCTAGTCCTCACCTATAAGTAATATTCCTTGCTTAAAGCTGATTATTTCTCCCAGAATTTTCTTAAGCTCCATTACAGCAGTTTTAGGCGGAATATAAATATATGCCAATGTTATCCTCCTCTCTTCCCACTAGCCCCTTAGTACTACAAATCTACTATTATTATCTATTTTATCTTCTTCTATCACTATTGGAGCTCCTCTTGCAATTAATATAAGTACATGTCTTTTCCTTTGTCCCAGACATTCCACTGAATAACAATACTAAAAACATTTCTTTATCTAATTCACATGTTCAGTTCTTTCCAAATGTCTCTTCTGTAACATAGCTACTTGCACTTTACATTTTTAATTATAGGTCACTACTCTGTCTTTTTTGTATATATCTCTGAGACCATAAACATTTAAAGGTAATATAGAAAGCATCATTAAGTTAAAAAGTTATTATTCCCACCTTTTATATGTAACAGCTTTTTTATTAAGTATTTAGTTCCAGCTTTTGTGTTAAATGCATAAACCAAAGTCTGGTGGGTTAATCTTTTATACAGTTGTTTTTGTCATGTCCATTTCAGCCTATGTCACTTCTTACAAAACTGTGTTTTATTGAAAGCCCTCAAACAAAGATGGAATACACCCCTAACGCCTATACACTTAACACCAACACACAAAACTATGTACATCTTTAAATATTGAAGTTTTAACCTCTTAATAGGAACAATTTTCCCAAACTGACAGCCACACTCACAGACTTGAGTTAACCTTAAAGGAAGGTTATCCATGCTAAGAAGCATGGTATAGCCTATGCTTTAACTAAGAGCTGTCTGTTTTTGTCTTGCTGTATTGCTGTTCCAGACACACTTGAATGCTTTCAGAAAACATTATCTCCTAGCCATTGAAAGGAACCATTTGAAAGAAAGATTTATTCTGTTTTTATTGCTCATTATTATATTGTCTTCCTGGAGACACAAGAACCAGATAGAGATTTGCTTCTACAAGCATTTATTTATATATTTAATTTATTAATTTTCTCTTAAATGAGTTACTATATCAAGCCAGGGCCTTAATCCAGTCATTTCCTATGCAAGAATGAGAAAAAACACATACATTTTTCTTGTATCGTGCACTTTTTACCATTTTTCTTCTTTTTTTAACATTGCAGTGCACACATTTCTTAAAACCGAACAAGGAGAAAGACAAAAGAAAAAAAAACAGAGGCACCTGTTTACTTTAGTATCCCCATTACATCTGAAAATAACTGAGAAAACCTTTACTTTGTAGCATACAGATTATATCATGTATTATAAAAATACCACTTTTAAGAACAAAGTTTTGTTTTACTTATAGTTAACTCTCTCCCTCCTTTTCCACTCTCCTAAGTGTTCTTCCAAACATTAATGATGTATAGTAGGGCATATGCTTTAAAGTCCCCTACAAGTTTAACAAAGTCAAAAAGTCCAATATTTCTAGGTTTTCTTTTTCTGTCATGTTTTACAGATATAATTAATGCTTTGTTATCCCACATTTACTTGTCAATTTCTGAGTTGCTAGTTTTATTCCCATTTATCTCCATCTCCCATATCCAGTCTCTGCTTTATTTCAAACTTACTCTCAGTTCTTCTTGACAAGTCTTGTGCTGTTTTACTATCTCTCAAACATTTTTCTGTCAAAACATTGGAAAAGGTTTCACTGGAACAAGATGATGAGGCCTGGGTGTTCATTTAAGTATTTTATTATATACTAACACATCAGGATGGAAAACAGGATCAATAAACTTAAACTAACTGATTGAGTATTATACACATGCATGCTTACATCTTGACTGCTCACTACAAAATGGCAGTCTTGCTTGCACGTGCCCAGCACCCATATGCACATGCGTGCTGACTGGAAAGCTTCTTAAAATCATATCACACACTCTGATCTACATCCTCCCTCTTTACTGAGCTGTCTTGCAATGATAATGAAATTTGAATAGGCATGCAAATTATATAGACAATAATGAACAAAGCATTCATGTCCAGGTTGACCTGTATCCAGAACTAGGTCTGGAAATGTGACCTGATCTTGTAAAGTAGTAGTTAGGACTGGGTTTAGCAGCAGGGACAGTCACATATAAATGTTGTGCTTTAGGACTCTTGGGGATATTCTCAGGAACAGGGATATCTGCTGGAATATCCTCTGCAACTGGACCATTGGATAAGTCGCTCGAACTACAGTCTTTATTACAGGCAGGATGCTGTAACACTGGCTCAGACACTGGTAATAAATGTTTCTGATTCTGCCTAAATTCTATTCCCTGCGATTCCACAATGTACGATCTCAGCTCTTGACACAAACTTTTCACAAATCCAATCTGACCAAAACCTTTTGCTGTCTGCATCCTCACCATCTCCCCTTCTTGTAATGGACTGAGCAGTTTGCTGGTCTTATCATAACAGAACGTCTGGGACAAAAGGTTTTTCAGGAGTTGAGTTTTCACTGCTTTGTTGTTCTTAGCACATGGAACCAACAAATTACTACTGATTGGTAGTATGGCTCTGGTATGTCTCAACAAAAGTCTCCGGGCAGGTGAACCAAAATGATTATTGCAAGGAATGTTTCTGAGATTCAGGAGATTTAGAAAACTATCAGTACTGTCTCAATTTGATTTCTCTAACAGCTGTTTTGCACTTTGAACTGCACATTCTGTCAAGCCATTTGACTGCAGGTATTCAGGACTACTTGTAATATGAACAAAGTCCCATGTTTCAACAAATCTTTTGAACTGCTGACTTGTAAACTGTACAGCATTGTCAGAAATAAGTTTCTGCAGACTACCATGGGCAGAAAAATGTCTGTATTGGATGTCAGGTTAGGAAGCAGGTCAATCTCAAACCAATTTGAATAAGAGTCTACTAATATCAAATAATGTTGACCATTCTACTCAAAGATGTCTGTAGCTGCTGTTGGCCAAGGTAGTTCAGGTATCTGGCTTAGATTAAGTGGTTCTTTTTGTTGATGTGGTTTAATACTATTACAAACAGAACAAGATGAAAGTACTTTCTCAATATCTCTTGACACAGAAGGCCAAAACTACCCTTCTTTTGGTAGAATCAGTTCCTGGGTGGCCAGGATGCAAGATCTTAATGTACTCTTGTTGCAAGGATTTTGGAGCAATCTCTTCTGGACTTTTCATGATGATACCATTGTCAGACAAAATCTCATCTTTGTAAATAAAATACTGCTGCACTTCTACTGGTAAACAAAACTGCTTATAAGGCCATCCTTGACTGAGGAAGTGGTTAAGCTTCTGGAGAATTGGATCTGAAGCTATATGTGTTCTAAGCTCGTCAAGACATGGAAGAAAAATGTCTAAGTTCTATGACTTGAAAATCAGGTTTCACATTCTCATTCTGTGCAGAGGTTTGTCTGGGTGATCTGGATAACGTATCAGCAAGACAAAATAAGTTTTCCTTTTGCGTAAACAAAATTGTACTTTTGCAATCATCTAGCAAGCAATCAAGCTACCAATTTAGCAGGAGCTGTGTGCACTGGCTTTCTCAAAACAGTGACTAGAGGCTGACAAGTCTCAATTTGAATAGGTCAGCCATAAATATAATCATGGAACTTCAAACATGCAAACAAAATTGTCAAGAGTTCTTTCTCTGAGCATACTGTATCTCAGTTTGGGTTAAAGTTCTTGACACATAGAGTACTGGTCTACCCTCTTGAAGAATGACTGCACCAAGACCAAACTTAGAAGCATAACAGGAAATAATTAATGGTTTGTGAACATCATAGTATCTTAAAGTAGGTGGAATGGCAATTCTCTGTTTCAGGACATCAAATGCTCTTTAGTGTTGTTCTGACAAGGACCAGGATATGTCTTTGCATGGCAGCTCTCTTAGCGGTGCTAAAAGTTAGCTAAAATCTGGAATGAACTTGCCTTGATAGTTGGCCATGACAAGAAAACATTGTAGGGCTTGGACATTGTCTGGAGCTGGCAATTCTCTGTTTCAGGACATCAAATGCTCTTTAGTGTTGTTCTGACAAGGACCAGGATATGTCTTTGCGTGGCAGCTCTCTTAGTGGTGCTAAAAGTTAGCTAAAATCTGGAATGAACTTGCCTTGATAGTTGGCCATGACAAGAAAACATTGTAGGGCTTGGACATTGTCTGGAGCTGGCATCTCAAAAATCCCTGAGCAAGCACAGAAGCACAGAAAGTCAGGGGTAATCCAACAGTGTCTATTCTGAAGCACATTTCATCCTGCTCACTGGCAGGACTTCATCAAATGAAAGCTACAACAGAACTGCATTATTAAATAGTAAATGGGCGTTGCAAACAAATCAAGCATCAAATAATTACCTTAAAGAGGTATTGTTCACTATTGCACATTTAGATTTGTTGCAATATATAAATGTGAAAGAAATCCCTTAATATAAAATATATATATATATATATATATATATATAAATAGTGTATATATATATATATATATATATATATATATATATATATATATATATATACTAACTCCTGTCTGATAAAATCAAGACAAATGGTAAAAATCTTTGCAATTGAAGATGTTACTAAAAAATGTTGTTAGAAAACATTATAACAAGTTTGTTTGTTTGTGTCTTTCGGCTTTTCCCAGTTAGGGGTCGCCACAGCGAAACTCCGGTCCGCTAAAAAAATTGTGATACAAAAAATTTATAACTTACAATACAATAAGTTGCCACAGTCCTATATAAACTGGCTAAATACCTACATAAATAAAGATAAAAAGTAAGTAATGAATAATATAACAATAAACAAAGAACAAAAAATGAGGCTGAATCCTACCAATCTGGTTTTAGTTATCTCAGTGGTGATGATTCCCCTCCATTTACTGTTGAAAAAGTGAGTTGAAAATTGCATTGAAACATGTTAAAAAATAATATATCTACTTTTATGTATGTGTTGAGCCATGCTTCACTGCATTAACTAAATTATTAAAAAGATAGCTTCACTGTAAACCAACAAATGTGGTTTTTACCGCCTCAAATTCCTTAGTTTAAGTATGCATGCTAAAGATACAACTTTGTTTAAACCTGGACTAAAACATGACCCAGTATATTTCTGGTAAGTTTCAGAATGGCCCCTGCATTACATATATGAAAGGAACAAATTTGAAAAGTTTATTGGAAGCCAGAAAGCCAGTATTAAATTGGAAGTGTGGTATGCATAGATGCCAAATGTGCAACTACTGTAAATATATGAGCAGAGGCAAAGACGTGGTGATCAGGAATACTGTTTATAAGACCAATTCAAGATATACTTGTCAGTCTAAATCAGTTGTCTACGTGGCACAATGTCAAAGTTGTGCTGCCTTCTACATCAGTAAAACCGATTATAAGTTGAGAGAATGTGTTTATGAGCACCTTTACAAGATAAGAAATCAAAACTTAGACAACGCCTTGGCCAGACACATCTCTCTGTACCCCACCATTCCTTTCCATTTAGAGCCATTGACTCGGTAATTGACAATACACTTGGTGGCCCTTTTTCTTTATTACTGGAACAACAAGAATTATGTTGGCAACTTCATACTGGGTCATGTTTTAGTCCAGGTTTAAACGAAGTTGTATCTTTAGCATTCATACTTAAACTAAGGAATTTGAGGTGGTAAAAACCACATTTGTTGGTTTACAATGAAGCTATCTTTTTAATAATTTAGTTAATGCAGTGAAGCATGGCTCAACACATACATAAACGTAGATATATGATTTTTTCAATGCAATTTTCAACTCACTTTTTTAACAGTAAACAGAGGGGAATCATTACCACTGAGATAACTAAAACCAGATTGGTAGGATTCAGCCTCATTTTTTGTTCTTTGTTTATTGTTGTATTATTTATTACTTATTTTTTATTTTTATTTATGTAGGTATTTAGCTAGTTTATATAGGAATGTGGCAACTTATTGTATTGTAAGTTATTAATTTTTTGTATCGCAATTTTTTGTATTGTACTTGTTATAATGTTTTCTAACAACATTTTTAGTAACGTCTTCAATTGCAAAGATTTTTACCATTTGTCTTGATTTTATCAGACAGGAGTTAGTATATATATATATATATATATATATATATATATATATATATATTTTTTTTTTTATATTAAGGGATTTGTTTCACATTTATATATTGCAGCAAATCTAAATGTGCAATAGTGAACAATACCTCTTTAAGGTAATTATTTGATGCTTGATTTGTTTGCAACGCCCATTTACTATTTAATAATGCAGTCCTGTTGTATCTTTTATCTGATGAAGTCCTGCCAGTGAGCAGGACGAGAAGTACTTCAGAATAAAGACTGTTGGATTACCCGTGACTTTCTGTGCCTCTGTGCTTGCTCAAGTTTACGTTTACAGCCAGTAGTTTGTTTTATCTCAAGAATCCCTGTTTGCTTGGAAGGGTATTGGTCATAAACCTGAACTGGTAAACAACTGAACAACATAAGTGACTGCTCGTAGCCTGAATATGCATTTCTGAGGATTCAGCTTAAGACTGACTTCACAAGCTTTGTCTAAAATTGTTTTGAGGTTTCTATCATGTTCGACTTCACCATTGCCGCTTACAAGAACATCATTTACTATAATAGCACATGGATTGCCAGAAAAAATATGCTCCATTGCATGCTGAGAGGCTTCACTGCCAGAATTTATTCCAAATGGCATTCTCAAAAGTTTTTACCTTCCAAATGGTGGAATGAATGTGGTTAGCAATGAGGATTTATGGTCAAGCAAAATTTGCCAAAATGAACTTTTTGCATGTAAGACGGAGAAAAACAGTGGCATTTAGCATAATAGCAGCAACTTCTTTGACTGTAAGCATAAGAAGATGAAGTAGTTACAGTGCTTTGTTCAAGTCTCGTGGATCAATACATATTCTAATATCATCTGAGCTTTTATTATGAGCTACCACCATGGAGGATACCCATTTAGTTGGTTCTTCTTCTGGAAAAATTACTCCTTGATGCACCATTTTGTCTAGCTCAGCCTTGACTCTGTTCTGGAACTTTCCATGCTGGTCTGATAACTGGGCTTACTTCAGGGTCTAACTTCATGAAGTACACAACTGGGAGTTTGCCTAGTTTGTCTTTAAAAGATCGGCATAATCAGAAAAGAATAGTCTGGGCAAAATTTGAGGTGTTGTCCTTCAAGCTTACATGCTGGACTTCCTTATTAAATGAAAGCAGTCCCATTTTCAAATTATCTCTGAAGCTTAATAATGCACATGTCTCTTGACTACATAAAATTGCAAGTCATAGCAGTTCCCAGCCAAGTAACATGAAAACACTACTGAGCCTTCGTTTTGAATTTCTTCACCACCATAATCAACAAGCTTCACACACTTTGCCAAATCAAGCTTCTTACCAGCTTTTACTCTAGCAAATGTTTCTGTTGACATAACATTGCACTTTGAACCAGTATCTACTTTGAGCTCCACAGGACTTCCATTAATCTAATCCCTACAAATCTACTGCATTGACTGTTTCACCAAGCACAGACACACCATCAACATAAAAAGTAGAGTCACAGCTTTCTAATTGATGAACTTTCCTCTTTGAATGCTCTTTGTTTAATAAAGAATGAACCTCTTTTGATTTACAAAACTTTTTGAAATGATATTACTTTCTACATTTGTGGCACTGCTGACCAAGAGCTAAGCACTTTTCTCTTTTAGGGTCACGATTACTGTGACGCCCCTGCACTGGCCCAGTAATCAAGGAGCCTCAGTCCTCACCACTGACACCAGTGAGGGATGTGCACACTTGGAGGATGACAAGTATACACACAGTAAAGTACAATTTCCCTTAAGAGCATACAGAGATCACAGTCAGTCTGGAGCTGTTTTTCCCTTTCTCTCCAGATCCCCAATAAGACTCGCCACTGGCACAACTACAGGGTTAAGATCTCAGATGAGTGGTCAAGTCAAAACCTCCAGCACCCTCTCTGTCCAATCAGTGCTTCGTCCCTGCCCAAGTAGTTGACACACACACACACACTTTGAGATATGATTCATATACAAATACACAGACATTGCTGGGGAAGGCTGGCACAGGTACTCTAGCTATGCCCCCCTTCTGCCCAGACTATAAAGTAGTAAACACTGCTACCAACCAGCTCTTTATCAGCTACTATAAGGACCTTTCCAAAGGGTGACCAATTCTACTGTGCAATGTTACTATTATCCAGTTGGCAAGTGTGACCAAGACTAAGGCTATTCAAAAGTGGCCTATACAGTGCCACCAAATACATATGCATGTACTCTAAGAGCTTAAATATCTCTAAACAAACCAGCCACAATTAAAAGGTTTAAATATATTTAATAATAAATAATAAAAGAACAAGACAATTCTCAATAACTCAACACAGTGACAACAGAGTTCAGAGTCACAGGAAATATTTTAAAACATTGCAGGACAGTCTCACATAAATACAGAAAACATTTAAACTAATCATATTAAGTTCCTATCTATACTGCGGTGGTGGTGCTGCGGTAGCATTGTCGCCTCACAGTTAGACGTTGCCCGTTCGATTCTCAGTTAGAGCGTCTTCTGTGTGGCGACATGCATGAATGGGCGTTCCTTCGTTGAAGGTTGTGTGTTAGGCTCGGCAAGCCAGCACGTAAAAATCTACTGCCAATCATTAGCAGATCGGAGTTCCGCTGTGGCGACCCCTAACCGGGAAAAGCCGAAAGACACAACATATTAAGTTCCTATCTATCTCTAAGAGAAATCATTGTAATCTAAGCCTTACTTACAGAGCAAAGCAAATGCAGATCAGAAGTGCTGAAGACGGATGTTTCAGGTGCAAAGACAAGATACAAAATGCACAGACTCACTCTCTGAGATAGTTCTTAAGTTACTATCACACATTTCTGCTAGGTTATCTCAGATTACATCATTCTTTGTCACCTCTGTGTCAAAAATACTTATTTTTCAGAAGTTTGTCTGGAACTGGAAGTCGTAAAACAGTTAAACACTTTTACCTTTGAAACCTGTAATTATTTCTGTTTCCAGACAACAGAAAGAATTTCTAGCTGCAGACATTCTGACTCCTAGCTGAGATAAACACCATTGTGAACAATTCACTTATTTTCTTAGAGTTTACAAGTTAACGTTGTTCTTTTCCAGTAGGGTACACTGTGTTTACATTCTTGAAGCTCAACACATAACATTCAGTATAGCACACACTTCTGCACCAGCAGTTTAATACACACATAACATATAGTTCTCTTACACTTGTAAGACAAGCATACAAATCATATTACTATTCACAAATGACATAGAATTATTTACAAAATTCTAGCTAGCTGGGCTGGCAGCCTTCGCAATTACCACCACAATTACGACAGTTGACTATGAGCCTAGGTGGGGGCACATTCTTTGATTTAACTGACTCAGCCTTGTGCTTCACTGAGCATGTCCACCTCACAGAGCATGCCCTAGAACTTGCTAGAAAGGCTTTGGGTTTCACTGATGCTGCCACACCCTTGGCCTATACATTTTAACCACATGCTACATACTATCTACATTAGCACTGGAAGGCACTGGCACATGCTTTATTCATTTGTAAGCATATTTGTGTGCTTTTCTGTGAGCTCATATATCTGCAAATCTTAATGGCCTTATCCAAAGTTAAATCACTGTCTCGAAGCAACATCTTTCTCACTGCATCATTTTTAGTACCACACACAAGCCTGTCTTTTATCAATTCAGCTCTCAAATCACCAAATCTGCACATTTTAGCCTTGTTTCTCAAGCCAGTTATATATGCTTCAAAAGTTTCAACAGGCTTTTGATCCCTTGTGTAAATTAAATGTCTTTCCAGTGTCATATTCTGGCTGTACTTAGCGAAATAACTCTAATGTAATACTGTAACACACTTGCTAGCACTTTGCACACTGCAGATATGTCAAATAGTTTTAGTTAATGTGAAAAAGTAGTACACAATGAAAAAATATGGTTGTTTTCCATTTTTTGTACATTTATGTGATTCAGATGTTGTTTTAAACATTTTTGCAATTATTTTAAATATTTTTATCAATATGTCACAGTTTCGGACATTTCATTTAATTAGAAATTCATTTTGAGCATTTTGAGAGCTTTGTTTTATATTTGTTAAGTAAAAAATAATGTAAGCGAATTTTAGTACCTGGAATTCATTTGCGAGTCGTTTGGGCAGTAGGGATGATCCACTCCTATATGTTCTTCCAACTTTAACTGTGCGCCTCGGTTTCGATTCTGGATCCCATTCTGAAACTATGTTGCTTGTCTTGTATATCTGAATAAGACAATGAGGCTTGTGTGTTCGTTTAAGTATTTTATTATACACTAACACATCAGGATGGATAGCAGAAACAATAAACAAACGAACTGACTGACTAGTACACACATGCATGCTTACATCTAGACTACTCACTACAAGATGGCACTCTTGCTTGCATGTGCTCAGCACCCATGGAAGGCTCCTTAAAGGTATAGCACACACTCCGATCTACATTTATTACCAGAAGGACAAGAAGCAGAATCTCTGTCTGTTTCACAGCTGACTTTTTGATGGACACTTTTTTTGTATTTCCTCCTTAGCATGTTCTTCATCAAGAAATGATTTTGCCCCTTCAGGAAAGAATATGCTGAAGATAGCTGGGTACAACAGTTTGAATCTCATGCCTGCTTCTTGACATTCCCTGAATAGTGGAATAAATTTACTCCTGTTCTGCCTGGTGTATAGTGAGTAATCATTCGCCACACACACACTATCTCCCACTTTTAATAATTTGTCTTTCTGCCACAGTTTTGTCAGAATCAACTCCTTCTGCCAGTAGGATTGCATCTTTACTATTAAAAGTCTAGGTTGCTTTCTCATGGCCAGGTTTGGCGCATACACATGATGTGTCCTTTCAGTTAGCACCTCCTGCTGTGGAATACCAGTCCAATTGCTTATTTGTGATTTTATAAAGTTAATACAGTCTGTTCTCCTTCCAGCACCTATGGTACAGCAGAAAATCTCATTTTTCCATACATTCTCTGTCCTCTAATTCTATTATTTTTTGAAACATCTCTTCCTGAGCAGTCTCATATTCAGTGGGAAGCTGAGGGGGAACAAGGTGCACCCATTACCCCCCCCCATTTTGAGGGATGACTTTTTATATATAGTGAGTAAAGATAAAGAAGACATTCTACATCAATTACTAGTGCCAAAACCTTATAGGGTCCTAGTAATAAAGATGGGCTATAATCATTTGCTATGGGGTGACCATGAGATGGAAAAATGTCTAGATAATGAGAGAAATACAATATTTCTGTGTTTCATACCCAAAACGCAAGAAAACTACACCCATCCTCAATTTGAGTCACAATGCTTATTATACGGTGACATTTATATGTATTGCCAAGGACATTATGGGCACCACTAGTAAAATCTAGCAATAGGTATCAGTAATTACTAATATATTGGACTATGGAACAAAATTTCCAGAAGCAGTGCTGTTATGCAAAGCCAATGCTAAGGCTGTTGCTACAGAACTGATAATACTGTTTTCTAGAGTTGTTATCCCTGAAGGGATATTTACTGACCAAGGCACTCCTTTTATGGCAAAAGTATTACATCTGTTGTACAAATGCTTTAAAGTCAAACAGTTGAAGCATCAGTCTACCAGCCACATCCTGATGTATTTTTAGAAAGTTTCAGTAAAA
>NC_056745.1:619958420-619970286 GCF_019279795.1 Protopterus annectens
CTCACTTCTTTACCTCTCATCCACACTCACCATTACTCTGAACTACTGATCCCAAGTATTTAAATTCATCCACCTTCACCACCTCTGCTCCTTGCATCATCACCATTCCTCTATCCTCCTTCTCATTCACACACATATATTCTGTCTTAGTCCTGCTGACCTTCATTCCTCTTCTCTCTAGAGAGTATCTCCATCTCTCCAACATCTCCTCCACCTGTTCCCTACTCTCACTACAGATCACAAGGTCGTCTGCAAACATCATAGTCCACGGGGACTCCTGTCTGATCTCGTCTGTCAACCTGTCCATCACCGTTGCAAATAAGAAAGGGCTCAGAGCTGATCCTTGATGTAATCCCACCTGCACCTTAAACGCATCCGTCACTCCCACCGCAGAAGTCACCACTGTCACACTACCCTCGTACATATCCTGTACCACTCTTACATACTTCTCTGACACTCCCGACGTTCTCATACAGTACCACAACTCCTCTCTGGGCACCCCATCATATGCTTTCTCTTTGTCTACAAAAACACAATGCAACTCCTTCTGACCTTCTCTGTACTTCTCCATCAACACTCTCAGAGAAAACAACATATCTGTAGTGCTCTTTCCCGGCATGAAACCATACTGCTGATCACTAATCATCACGTCCCTTCTTAACCTAGCTTCCACTACTCTTTCCCATAACTTCATGCTGTGACTGATCAATTTAATCCCTCTGTAGTTACTACAGCTCTGCACATCACCCTTATTCTTAAAAATCGGTACCAAAACACTTTTTCTCCATTCCTCAGGCATCCTCTCACATTCCAAGATTTCATTAAACAATCTGGTTAGAAACTCCACTGCCATTTCACCTAAACACCTCCATGCTTCCACAGGTTTGTCATATGGACCAACAGCCTTTCCAATTTTCATCCTCTTCATAGCTATCCTTTCTCCCTCCTTACTAATCCATTGCACTTCATGATTTACTATCCACACATTATCTAACCTTCTCTCCCTCTCATTCTCTTCATTCATCTGCTCAACACACTCTCCTCACTTGTGAGTATGTTTCCCTCATTATCCTTTATCACCTTTACCGGATTTTCCAAGCTCGGTCCCTCTGTCTAGCCAATTGGTACAGGTCCTTTTCTTCAACCTTTCATACAACTCTTCATATGCCTTATCCTTAGCCTTCGCCACCTCTCTCTTTTACATGCACCTCATGTCCTTATACTCCTGTCTACTTTCTTCATCTCTCTGACAATCCCACTTCTTCTTTCCCATCCTCTTTCTCTGTATACTCTTCTGTACTTCCTCATTCCACCACCATGTCTTCTTGTCGTCCTTCCTCTCTCCAGATGTCATACCAAGCACCTTTCTGGCCATCTCCCTTACTAGCTCTGCTGTAGTTACCCAGCTATTTGGTAACTCTTCACTGCCACCCAGTGCCTGTCTTAACTCTTCCCTGAACTCCACCTCACAATTACCCTTTTTCATTTTCCACCATTTGATCCTTGGTGCTGCCCTTACACTCCTCCTCCTCCTCTTCTTGATCACCAACGTCATCCTACAAACCACCATTCTATGCTGCCTAACTACACATTCCCTGGTCACCACTTTACATTCTCCAGTCTCCTTCAAATTGGCCCTCCTACATAAGATATAATCCACCTGTGTGCATCTTCCTCCACTCTTGTATGTCACTCTATGCTCCTCCCTCTTGTATTTTATTTTGTATGTATTTTAATACATATTCACCACAGCCATGTCCATCCTTTTCACAAAACCACTACCATCTGACCTTCTGCATTCCTTTGCTTAACACCATACCCTACCCATCACTTCCTCATCCCCTCTGTTCCCTTCACCAACATGCCCATTGAAATCTGCTCCAATCACCACTCTCTCACCCTTGGATACAGTCATCACCACTTCATCCAACTCACTACAAAATGTTTCTTTCTCCTCCATCGCACACCCAACTTGTGGAGCATATGCACTAACAACATTCATCATTACACCATCAATTTTCAGCTTCATAAACATCACTTTATCTGACACTGTTTTCACCTCAAAAACACTCTTGGCATACCTTCAGGATAACTCCTATGCCATTTCTCCTCCCATCCACACCATGATAAAACAATTTGAACCCACCTCCAATACAGATATCCTTGCTCCCCTTCCATCTGGTCTCTTGCACACACAATATACCAACCTTCCCTCTGTCCATCATATCGGCTAGCTCTCTCCCTATACCAGTCATACTGCCAACATTCAAAGTTCCGACCCTCACTACCACAGTCCTAGCCTTTCTCCTCTCTTCCTGCCTTTGGCCATGCCATCCCCCTCTTCTCCTCCTTCGGCCAACAGTAGCCCAATTTCCACCAGTACCCTGTTGGCTAACAGTACTGGTGGTGGTCGTTGCTAACCCGGGCCTCAACTGATCTGGTATGTAAATATTTACTGCTGTGCGCATGAAATGATTTGGCGAAATTGTATGCCGAATGCCCTTCCTGATGCAACCCTCCCCATTTATCCGGGCTTGGGAGCGGCACAAAGAAATGCACTGGCTTGTGCATCCCCAGTGGCTGGGTTACACACACACACACACACACACACACACACACACACACACACACACACACACACACACACACACACACACACACACACACATTTATTTATTTGTTTCCAGTTTTATGACCGGGGAGGTCCACTGGGCTCAGGGAGCCCATTTTCAGTGGAGGCCCAGGGAGAAAAGCTCCGCATTACATAGTTTAGTTACAGAAAGCTGTGCATTACATATTTTAGTTTTAGATACAATCATAGTAAAGAAGAAGCAATTACAATTTCATTTCATGCTAGAGAAACAGACATAAATTCTTTGGTAACATAGTACAATTATGTTATTTACAATTTGTACATTTATGTTGGGTTAGCTTGAACTCAGAGTTAGTCAGGAGTTTAAGGGGGTGGAATGATTATTAGGTAAGGGGGGGAGAGTGCAGTTGCATTTCCTGTTATTAGAAAGATAGGAATGTAGCTGAGTTTTAAAGTTTTCAAAGTTTTCACAAGTCCTTAGAGTGGAAGGAAAAGAATTCCATTTTTAAGGAAAAGGATAGCAGAAGCTGACCAGCAGGATGATTGGGTTTGCGAGCAGTGATTAGGTTCTGGTGAGTAGATCTGAGAGTTCTGAGAGGGGTGTAAGTTGAAGGATGTTGGTTAGTGCAGGGCATTTAGTAGGTTAAAAAAATTAGTCTGTGGGCTGTAGTGATATGGATATGATCCAGATGGTTGGAGAGTTCAAGCCAGTTTAACAAATGAAGGGCAGTACAATGATGGGAGGAGAATTTGGCTTTGGTTGCAAATTTGGAAATCTTATTATAACAGATTTCCAATTTGGATGAGAGAGAGGCAGATACGTTTGTTAGTAGAGGAGTGCCATACATTAGTGAGTGGAGAAGATAGGTAGTGGCAAGAGAGAAAGTGGATGTTTCTGTATAGCATACCAAGTTTTATATGGGTTTTCGTAATATTTTGCTGGATGTGAGTATTGAACTTTAGATGTTCATCAATATTGACTCCAAGTAGTTTGGCGAAGGGAACAACCTCTATAGTAGAATTGTTTTGGCTAATAATTTGGAATGAGTTTTTATCAAGAGGGGAAGCTTTTGAGGGAGAGAATAGAAGTATTTTGGATTTGCTGGCATTTAGTGAGAGGTGGTTTTTGAGTATCCAATTTTCAGTGGTGGAGAAAGCAGTTTGGTTTACTGTTTGGAGCTCTGGGAGGTTAAAGGCACAGCAGACTAAAGTGGAATCATCTGCATATTGTACAATTTTGTTGTTGGGTAAGGCTTTGTGAACGTCATTAATAAAGATGTTGAATAGCATTGGACCAAGTATGGATCCCTGGGGTACCACAGTGGTGGTAGGAAGGAAGGTTGAGGTGCCTTTTCCCCATTTTACAGCTTGAGACTTGTCCAAGAGGTAGCTGGAGAACCAGGATAAGGTATTCTGGGAGAGATTAACGTTAGAAAGATGGTTTAAGAGATGGATATGGGAGATGGTATTAAATGCCTTGAACAGGTCTAGTACTACTGTTGATACTATTTTTCCAGAGTCATGGGCAAGGTTTATTGTGTCTAACAAGGAGAGAAGGGCAGTGATAGTACTACTGCCAGGTTGGAAGCAGTGTTGGGTTGGAATGATTAGTTGGTGAATGGTTAGGAATGGCATAAGCTGAAGTTGGATGCATTTTTTCGGAAGTTTCGAAATTGGGGAGAGGATATGGAATTGGTGAAGAAGGAGTTGAACAGAGAGGCTATTTCAGGATCAGATTTGCTGGTGTCAGGGCAGGGGTTGCTCTTGGTACCTGGGTTGAGAAGAGAATTAATGGAATTCTAGAGTTGTTTGGGGTTTTTTGATTGGTTAGACTGCAGTTTGATATAGTAAGACTTTTTGTCTCTGATGACTTGTTTTTTAGCAAGGTTGCGGAGTTGTTTGTATTTAAGTAAAGTTTCAGGTTGCTTGTTTTGATGGTATGCTTTCCAGGTTTTATCTCTTTGTAGCATAAGTTTTTTGGTAACTTTGGTTAGCCATGGGGCGGTCTTGGTTTTTATACTTTTTGTTCTTGATGGAGCTTGGGAGTTTAGGACATTTAAGAAGTTTGAGTTGAAAAATTCTACGGCATTGTCTAGTGGAAGAGTTTTTAGGGGGTTCTAGTTAGTTTGTTTTAGGGAGTCAGAGAAAGTAGCGGGGTTAAAGTCTGTGAGGTTACATGTGTGAATGTACTGGTGTATGTGAGGAGTGGAGAGGGTAGCTCGGTGGGTGAAAGCTGGGAAGTGGTCTCCTTTAGGGTCAGGTGTAATGCCAGACTTTATGACTTTATTAGGAAGGGATACTACGATCCAGTCTAGTGTGGTACCTGGGGGGTTTGTTTTGTTGTGCCTGGTAATGAAGTTAGTTAGTTGGTAACCAAAAGGTGAAATGTCCACAAACCACCACACAATGCGCAGTTCCAGTACAATAAAGGCTGTCTCAGTGTTCGGAGACCAGGATAGTCCTAAATGAATCCCAGGAATCCGATAAAAGGTACAAAAAGTGTTTAATTACACTAAAAAAACATACACCAAAGTAAAAACTGTTGTAAAAACAAAGAGTGAGCACTTTCGTCTCCCTCCGGAGACTTCTTCAGTGATTTCTGAGATGGGTACAATGTTAGGTAGGTTGTAGTTTAGCCAAGCGTGAAAGTAGGCTACTTTATTTCTTAAAGTTTGGGCATTGATGGTGAGGAATTTGAGGTATTTATGGTTGGTTTTATTGCTAGTGACAGGGAGATTGGGTCTAGAGGAAGTATTTGGTCTTGGATTTGGTAATATGTCCCCCGCTAAGCAGAGGAAGTTGAGGAAGGGTAGGAGCATTTTTTATTTGGTCTTTAATAGAAGTGGAAAGTAGGGTATTAGTTTAGGGTTGCAGTATTTAACTGCGGGGGAAAAAAGTTTTATTCTGAAGTAGTGGAGTGGGTTGGGTTGAACTAGAGAGGTAGATATGTTGTGGAAGTGTGTTTTAGTGGGAAGAGGAAGGAGGTTGGGAGTGGGGGTAGGATAGGAAGGAGGGGTGGAGTTTGTTATAGGTGTAGGAGGTTGCACTGTATAAAGGGAGTAGGAATAGAAAGCAGATAGATGGGGTAAGAATGGTTTGAGGTAGAAGACAAGAGATGGTAAAGGACATATGTATAGATGGAGTAGAAAATAAGTTATATGGACGTTGGTGGGCGGGGAGGAGTGGTTGTGATTGGCAGGTGGAGGTAGACAGGGGAGGGGCAGGTGAGTGGAGATGATTGGTTGGTTGAGAGAGGGAGGGGTTTCTGTTTAACTAAATGTAGAAGTAGTGGGGGTGGTTGGGAATTGGGGGCAGGGTAAGGGAGCGGAGTGAGCCCGTAGGGCGAACAGAGAAGGAACAGCTGGAGAGAAGGTGGCTGGCAGAAACCAATCAGCCAGTTGTAGCAAAAATGTGGGGTCTTAGAGGAAGTACAGGAATGGCAGAGGAAATCTAGGCTGGAGAGTGTGGGGTGAGAAAGGTAGTAAAGCAAAGCACAAGTTAAACAGGCCAGTGGGTAAATATGCAAAGAGAGTAGGTGATAGCTCGGGAGAGGGCAGAAAAATGATAAAGGTGATCTTTATAAAATAAGTGGATGAGCAGTGCCACCTAGTGGTAAAATGTATAACATGTAGCTTAGTGGGAAAGAGAGTTAAGGGATGAGTAAAAAATAAAAAAACACTCTAGGGTGCTTAGCTAGTGGGGTGGAAAGCACAGATACTACATTAGTGAACACAAGTAGTAGTTATGTTTAAAAATAGCAGTACATAGACTTTTTAAAAAATATCTTTAGGGGGGACTATCTTTTGGAAGCTCCTCAGAGGGCTTTTGCAGAGTCCCGTATTAGAAGTCCTTAAAGGGGGGGTTCTTACACTGTAGTGGATAGGTTTGAGTGCAGCACAGACAGCTGTAGGGAGAAGAGCAGAATAATACAAGCATTAGTTGAGCAGGGGAGGAGGAAATACTCACAGAGGGGTATAGAAGACAGAAAACAGGGAGAGTAGAGAAAGAGGGGAAAATAAAGAGGCAGCAAAGACTTAACAATACACCAAATGTAGAGTAGTATATCAGACCTACTATTCCAGCTAAAAGTACAGCTAACAGAGCTAACCAAATCTTCATAGCAGTTGTTAAACTAAGACATTGTCAAACAAATCCAGGCAGCTATTCCACTACAATACAGTTACCTAGGTTACTTATCTTATTACATAATTTGAATTGCTTATTACAATGAATGAAAAGCATCCCTAGTTATTATTAAAAAGCGGTAAAAATGCAGGCTGTTACATGGGTTGTAACAAGAGTTTTGCAGGGAAATACCGTTCATGTAGCTACCTTAACCTCCTTAGCCTTCACCCCCAACACTATTGCTTGGTTTAAAAAATACCTATCAAAATGACAACAAGCTGTCCAGTGGCAAGGACCTTTATCACCTCTGCTCCCAGCCACCATTGGTGTACCCCCTAGGCTTCATATTAGGACCACTTCTCTTCTCTATTTTCACCAATAACCTACATACATGTACCCTGCAGGCCTCACTAATCCAGTACGCAAATGATTCCACCCTAATATGCTCAGCCCCATCCCTGACCTCCCTACAATACTTCATCCAGGAATCGTTCACCTCAGCAGAAAGATGGATCACTAATAGTCAACTCATCCTAAATCCTAACAACACTAAACTACTACTATTCACCCCAAACAAATCAAAAACCACTCCACTCTCCTTCTCTATCCCCTCCAATAATGGTACTGTCATTTCTCCCTCTCTCCACACCAAGCTCCTTGGCGTCAAAATAGACAACAACCTCCACTTTGACATTCATATCTCTCAAACTATAAAAAAGTTACACAAAAAAAAAATGTTCCTTATACAGACAAAAGAACTTTCTATCTAATCAGGCTAGAGTCACCCTAGCTCAAACCCACCTTCTTTCCACACTAATGTATGCAGCCCCAATTCTCACTTATGTTAGGAAATCTGACCTAGAGAAACTTAAGTCCTGTTATAACAAAATCGCCAAGTTTGCCAAAAACTCCCCATTTAGATCACATCACTGCATACCTCTTAGGCAACTTCAATGGCTTGAACTGCCACAGTTACTACTATATCACCAACTTGTCATATCTTACAACAACCTAAAACAACATGACAAAATTCCTGCTCTAAGACAGTTACTGACCAACTACACTCCAAATTGTCCACTCCGCTCTGCCAACAAATCACTCCTCACTATTACCTCAGCTAATAACACAGCCGGCAAATCTTTCTTTTCACACATTATAGCTAAAACTTGGAATAATCTCCCTCCATCTGTGACTAATGCATCTAATACCACTCAATTCAAAAACTCCCTTAAGGCCCACCTTACACGTTCTTGGCTCTGTCCATGTATTACATAGTCCAAAAATCTGGTACCTCTACAACTTTCTCCTACCTATCTTTGTACATGCCCCACTAAGCATGGTTCCTCCAAATGTTATCCATGGAAAAACATGTACCTGTTAAATCAGTTTGTTTCTCACTGCAAACAAATTGTACATATGTAAATATTTTACTGATTGGAATTGTCTGTACTGTTTTATATTCTTTTCACTTCTTTCTAGATGCTACTAGTATTAAAAAAAAATACTACTTCCTACACTTTGTATAATTTGTATATTGCTGTAATGTGTTGTTTTAATGTAAGTGGAGCTTTTCTCCCAAGGCCTCCGCTGTAAATGGACCTTGTCCAGTCGGACCATCCCGGTAAACAAAATTAAAATAAATAAATAAATGTATTACTTGAAATCCTTAGCCATGCAGCAGGTAACACTCAAAATTCTGAATAGTGTGGATTGGGAGCAAGCAAAAAAGTAACAGATGAAAATAGTTTCAATACCTCTAAGCAAACTAACAGGCTCAGAGAGCATGTTTCAGCAAACCGATCTTATTAATGCAGTTAACTAACGGTAGACACAGTAGAATCACAGAAGACCATATGCATTGACCGAAGATAATATCATTAGTACACTATATTTCCCCTTGAATTCCCTGCAGAAGAAGCAGGAAAAAGTCCATATAACAGTACAATGCTGTTAATACAAGCGAATGCATCTAAGCAAATGATCAAGCTCACTGACCGTGTCTCAGCAAACTGATCCTATTGATGCGGTTAGCTAACGGTGGACAGTACAATTCTGTTAGTACATGCAAATTATCAGACTCAGTGACTGTGTCTCAGCAAACTGATCCTATTAAAGAGGTTAGCTAACGGACACAGTAGAATCACATACGACCATGCGCATTGTCCAAAACCAATGTCGTTTGCACACCATATTTCCCCATGAATCCCCTCCAGTTAGGAGATTAGGAGCAGAGGTAGGTCACTATATTTCTCCTTGAATTCCCTCCAGATAGGAGATTAGGACACATACACACACATGCACGCACAGGATACACACACACACACACACACACACACACACACACTACCCATTTCAAGCTTTTCACATAGGTAATTACAGGGAATTTTCTCTTGGAAGTCCCCCCTCCCTTCGAGGACATAAACAAAAACAGATTTCGAACGCTCACTTGTTACAGGACAGAACTCACACAAAAAGAAAAGGAACAACAAGGCTACCCATTTAAAGCTTTTCACATAGGTGATTAAAGGGAATTTTCTCCTGGAAGTCCCCCCCCCCACCATCCCTTCAAGGACATAAACAAAAATAGATTCCAACTGCTTACTTGTTACGGGACAGGTCTCACATGAAAAGAAAAGGAACAAGGCTACCCATTTCAAGCTTTTCACATAGGTGAATACTGTTGTATACATAATTGGAGATCAGAGCTCTTTTTTTTCTCATTCTGTAGTGTGCACAACAGTTAGGGCGCCCAAAATTGACCACAATCTAAACTCCAGTCAGTGTCTGGTTAAAGTAAATTCCTCATAGTCATGACTACATGGCTCTGCCTGTCTATATTTCAGCCTACTAACATTTTACAGTAACTTATTTATCCCAGTTAAATAATTGCCTACAAACTTATTAAAATACCTACCCAACCCTATCAATTAGGTTTAGTGCACAGTCACCCCCATAAGTGTATTGTTGATGACCTCATTCAGTAAAGTTAAATGCTTGATTCCACATACCTTTCCTTAGTACTCCACTGATAGTTTTCACTCTCAGCCCTGCAGGGCAATATGATGACTTTCTCCCCCCGGGTATAATACACTTAGATCTGATAGAACAAGCAGGAAAGGAGGAGGAGTAGCCCTGTTCTTTAACATTCTTAACAGTCTTGCTCCCAGCAGAAAGATCAGAGTTAAGGCCAACTATACACCCTGGTTAAGTAAGGACACTAGAGCCTTGCTAAAAGCCAGAGATAAAGCCTGGAAAATCTGAAAAACTGACAATAGCCCTAGCTCCAGGCAGTAATATCAACAGCTTAGAAACAAGGCCAAGGCTGAATTCAAAATAAAAAAACAAAACTATTTTCTTAGTGCCCAAAGCAAATATTCAAGGAATCCACAAAAATTTTGGCATGCCTTTAACCCCCTACTAAAGCCAGACAAAACCACTACTCTAGCACCCAATTCTACAGACAATACCCTAGACATAGCTTCTCGATTTAATGACCATTTTACTAAGTCCATCTTAGCCATGTCCAGTCAAATAACCAAAAATAGCCTACCTCAATCGCAACTCAACCTATCCCACAGTACCCCCTCTTTCAGCCTATCACCTGTGCCGACCTCAGCTATCAAAACATTCCTCCTGAAACTCAAACCAATCACACTGGCAGCTGATAACATACCTGCTGCATACCTAATAATGGCTAGTGACTCCCTATCATATCCTGTCTCCATCCTAATCAACTGATCCATACAAGAATCCTACATACCCTGACTCTGGAAAGTATCTCACATCATTCCTCTCCATAAAGGAGGTAACTCCTACGACTTCTCCAACTACCGACCTATTGCCATCCTGTGCCCCCTATCTAAAATTCTTGAGAAATGCATCCACATGCAGGTGATGACATTTTTTAACATACACAATCTTCTATCTACTACACAACACGGTTTCCATCCACATCACAGCACTACCACCGCCCTTCTGTCCTTCACTAATCATATCAACCTTCACAGGAATGATAACAAATATGTATCAGCCATTTCCCTAGACCTCTCAAAGGCATTTGACATGGTCTCCCACTCCATCCTACTAGACTCATTAACATCACTATCCTTCACCTCCTCTGCTATTGCCTGGTTCAGAAGCAACCTATCTGTCAGGCAATAATCTGTCCAGTGGAAAGGAAATCTGTCTCCACAACTTCCAACCACCATAGGAGTCCCATGGGGCTCTATACTGGGCCCACTACTATTTTCTATATTCACAAATATCCTCAATAGCTCTACACAGCATGCCACACTCATTCAATATGTAGATGATTCAACCCTGATCTGCTCTGCCTCATCTCCCACCACCCTACAAACACTCACTCAGGATACCTTCAACTCTGTAGAAAAATGGATCTCAGGTATCCAACTAATTCTAAATCCCAAAAAGACAAAATTGCTACTATTTTCCCATAATAGATTAACCCCCTCGTCTCCTTTACCATAACATTTAAGGACAGCACCACCATCTCCCCCTCTAACCACACCAAACTTCTGGGCATTGAAATTGACAATAATCTTCACTTTGATGTCCACATCTCATATACCATAAAACTAGTACACAAAAAGCTAGGCTCCCTATACAGGCATAAGTCCTTTCCCTCACAAAAAGCTAGTCACTCTTACATAAAGCCACCTCCTCCCAACTCTATTATACGCAGCACCAATCTTCACCCAAAATCAGAAAGTCTGACATACACAAACTAGAATCATGCTACTATAAAATAGCCAAGTTTGCTACTAACTCAACCTATAGAACCCATCACTCTATTGCACTAAAGGAATGAAAATGGCTTGAGTTACCACAGCTACTTAACTATCACCAGCTGGGTATAGCCTATAATATTCTCAAATACCCTGAAAAAAAACCTCAATATCCAATCTACTTACTGTCTACACTGAAAACCAGTACCTCTGATCTAGTAAAAAATCTCTGCTCTCCATCACCAAGGCCAATAATAACACAGGGAAAGTACTCTACTCCCACACCGTTGCCAGAAATTGGAACTCTCTACCCCATTCTGTGTCCACTGCCCCCTCCATTTCTATATTTAAAAACTCCCTCAAATCACATTTTCTTAGAACTTGGTTATGTCCCTGTCTCCTC
>NC_056745.1:619970786-619973286 GCF_019279795.1 Protopterus annectens
CCCAACTATAGCAGCCATGTTGTGCGGTATTCACCGCCCCTTTAGTAGTTCTCTAGACCCTTGTACTAGCAGCTAGTACCCTTGGCCCCTATCTAGTAGTGCTGTTGGTGTGAACTTTGTTACCCATCCACTCATCAAGGTTCCTCTTGAAGAGTGATAGTGAGGGGCTCTGTCTTATGTAGATTGGGACCCTGTTCCATAGTAAGGGAAGTCTCTTTGAAGGCAATCTGTCCCTCCAGCATGTTCTATTCATTGTTGTGTTGAGGTTTATATCCCTAGAGCGTGTAGCTCAAGTAGATTTGGTTTTGCTAAGATGCAGCTTGTTCAACAATTCTGGGTTGGACATGGCTCTGTACGTTAGACAAAGATCGCCTCTGAGAAAGCGGTATGCAACAGAGAACAGTCTTAGCTTTCTCAATCATGCTGCATAGAGCAACTCTTTGAGGCCAATAATTCTCTTGGTTAGGTACCTCTGTGGTCTCTCCAGCTGCTGGAGATGTCTAGTCAGGTACATTCCAATTGGTGCATTGTACTCAATAATGGGTCTGATGAGGGAAGAGTAGAGGGGCATCATTACATCCTTAGATCTTGATGCGAACCCTTTCATGATCAGATGGGTCACATAGAAGGATTTTCTAACCACTTTGTCAACATGGTTATCAAAGGAAAGCTGGCTATCTACTTGGGTCCCTAGATCCCTTATTTCTTCTTCAGATTTCAGGGGATTACCTCCTATGTTGTAGTTTGCGGGTACTCTGTTTTTTCCAAAGGGGATTACTACGCATTTTTTTGCATTTAGCTTGAAACCATGGCTTTGACAGCATGCATCAGTCTCATTTAGGCCCCTCTGGAGGATCTCCATGTCGGCCGGAGGCTCTATTATAGCACCCAGTTTGCAGTCGTCCACAAACTTAGTCAGCCACAGCCCTTCCGTGTTTGCCTGTACTTCTGAGTATATGCCAAACAGGAGGGGCCCCAGGACAGAGCCCTGAGGCACACCACTCATTACTGGTTTGGATTCGGTCATAGATCCCGCTACTTTTTACTTTATGAGATCTGTCTGAGAGCCAGTTTGCGATCCATCTTGTGACGTAAGGGTTTATGCTCAGGCTGGTGAGCTTATCAATAATACCCGGATGGGGAATGGTGTCAAATGCTTTAGCAAGGTCAAGGTAAACCATGTGTACCTCCTTTCCCTTATCTATAGCCTGAGTAACTGTCTCAAAGAAATCCACCAGGTTCAGGAGGCATGATCTGCCCTTGACGAAGCCGAACTGTGTGGGGTCCAGCGACTGGAGGTTCCCAATCTCTCCATTTATGCGTTCCATAATGATTCGCTCCATAGCCTTACAGATCAGACTGGTCAGGCTTATTGGTCGGTAGCTCCTAGGGTCAGTTGTGGCCCCACCCTTGTGTAGCGGGACCACCGTTGCCGTGCGCCATTCTCTGGGCACATATCCTGTGGAGAGACTGAGACTGAAAAGAGTATATCAGCTAGCTCTCTCTCCCTATACCAGTCATACTGCCAACATTCAAAGTTCTGACCCTCACTACCACACTCCTAGCCTTTCTCCTCTCTTCCTTCCTTCAGCCATGCCTTCCTCCTCTTCTCCTCCTTTGGCCAACAGTAGCCCAATTTCCACCAGCATCCAGTTGGCTAACAGTACTGGAGGCGGTCGTTGTTAACCCGGGCCTCGACCGATCCGGTATGGAAATATTTACTGGTGTCTGCATGAAATGATTTGGCGAAGTTTTACGCCGGATGAACGTCCTGACGCAACCCTCCCCATTTATCTGGACCTGGGACAGGCACAAAAAAATGCACTGGCTTGTGCATCCCCAGTGGCTGGGTTTATATGTATATATATATATATATATATATATATATATATATATACACACACACACACACACACACACACACACACACACACACATGCAAATATATATACACACACACACACACAAAAAGACAAAAATAATTAATTGTCTAGACATGCACTTTCCTGCACAAATTTCAAGAAGTTCGAATTTTTTGTTCTAGATAGTGTAGAGAAAGGAATATTTGCAGGGGACACGAATAACAAACTGGAACAAAAAGAAGCCTTTTGGCAGCTTTTATTTGGAGCCGATGTATTTCCGGGTCTAAATGAAGTTATTAATATAAAGTGTTTTCTTATGTATAGATAATTTAGGATGGGATCACAAATTTCCTTAGTTTAAAATACATTTTTAATATTAGTTTTATTGAAACTTTATGTGTTCATGTTTTATTTTTGTACTTTGTTTAGATTTTCTAAATTAGTATTTCCATTTTATCATTTTATTATAGAAATTACATCATTTCCTGTAATCAAGTATTTAATGAAGGGGTAGGTGATTGTTCATTGTTTCTGATGAAGTTCACATTATTAAAGTGGATGAAAGCGCTAAGTTTATTTTGTCCGAGTGTGGTCATTGGCTTGGTTCCTACGGCTTTTTTTTAGTTTGGTGCTTTGTA
>NC_056745.1:619978286-619983286 GCF_019279795.1 Protopterus annectens
TATTTAGATGTGAAACTGGTAAGGGACACTGTACGTAAAGGCTATTTAGCTAAAATTTTCAGGAAGCCTACGTATTCCAACACATTGTTGCACTTTTCCAGTTGTCACCCGTTCCATCAAAAGAAATCTGTCCTAAAGTGACAGTTGGTAAGAGCAGCTCGAATGACATCTGAAGATACATCATTTGACGATGAATGTATCTTGTTGAAGCACATGTTTATGAGTCATGGTTACCCAGAATCATTAGCTGATGAGGTGGTAATAGAGGTTTGTAGTAAGAGACTGTCAGGTATTTTTAACCCCATCCTTACCGTAAAAGAAGGAGATTTAGTTTTGGATGTGGAACAAGAATTGAGTTTGGTGGTGCCCAGTACAAGTTCACCACCAATAGTCGTGGGCTCAACAGGTACAGACTTGGTTTGTTACAAGAAGAGTTTTATTACCCCTTTTACTTTGGAAGCGAAGTTCATTAGCAACATCCTTAGAGGAAATTGGCACTTACTAAACTTTGAGAAGGACTTAGTAGAGAAATTAGGTGACGAACCAGTTATTATTTTTAGAAAAGAAAGAAATCTAAAAAGTATCATGGAAAGTACGATTATGAAACCCACTAGAACAGACAATACAAATACAAATATATATATATATATATATATACAAATGTGAGGCATGTAATTATTGTAAATTAATTTCTACAGGGTCTAGTTTCACAGTGAATCAACACATGTTTAAAGCCAGAGACCGGTACAGTTGTAGTTCTAAATCAGTGGTTTACCTGGCTTCCTGTCAGTCATGTCCAGCTTTTTATATCGGCAAAACTGACAGGAAATTAAAAGAAAGGATTTATGAACATACATATCATATAAGGAAGAAGAGTAGTACCAATGCCCTAGCGAGACACTGTAACGTGAATCCTACCCATGCTTTTTTGTTTAAAGTGATAGATCAGGTAGTGGTTGATGAAAAAGGTGGACCACATCAGTTACTGTTAGAGAAATGTGAACTTGTTTGGCAGCTTAGGCTGAATTCCTACACCCCCCGGTTTAAACGAGGTCACATCTTTGACTTGTAGTTTGAAGTTGAGAAGTTTATTGAGGTGACACATACAGTATTTCATTTCATGTTAGCAAAAGGTACAAGCTGTTGTAGTTCATTTCTGTTTTTACTCTCGAGTTCCTTTGCGCATTTTTATAGTCTAGTACTAAAAATTTGTTTCAACATTTTTAGAGCACAGATCCTCTAAGGTCTTAGAACATAGTTTACTGCATGTATTTGTACTTTTAGGTATTTGACACCCTGTCCATAGTTATTGACATTTTTGCTTCAGACACTGTCACCTCTTGGTTTTGTGAGCAGTAGTCTGTTGTTACATTTGTACTAATTTTATACTTATTATTATTATTATTATTATTATTATGTTCTTTTCTTCTTTTACACTCCAAGCATATATTTAAAACTACGTTTTCCTACATTTATGCTTTTCATTCAGTATTTCTGTACTTTATGTTAGAGTACAGTTTTGCATTCTGTTTTTTCTAAAATGAAAGTTTTAAACAGAAATTTTAAATGAATGATCTTATTTTGCTGACATGAGCTTTTTAACACAAGAAAAAGGTTTTTGATGCAGAACACTTTTAATTATTTAACTTAGTATTTAATGAGTTAATTGAATGGTGGCTGAATTAAATTACTGTGCTTTGCTTTGGCGCCTATTTCATTTTAAAACTGTGTATGAAGTTTTTTTCTTTTGTCTGATGAAGTCTTCCAAATGTGGAAGACGAAAAGCGCTTCAAATTAAACTTTTTTGGAGTTATTCTAGCCAGATCGGAGCCTGTGTTTTTTTCGTTTTGGCGAGTTTGTTATTCCAGTTATTTTCAAGCGTATATATATATATATATATATATATATATATATATATATATATACACACACACACACACATATATATATATATATATATATATATATATATATATACATACACACACACACACATATATAAATATATATATATATATATATATATATATATATACACACACATACACACACACACACACACACACACACACACACACACACACACACACACACACACACAGATATACTCTTAACTCCTTATCCCCCCCTTAGAAACAAATGAATCAAAGCCATATCTGCTCCTTGGCTGACCAAAGAGACTAAACATATCATGCAGCTCAGAGACAAATCTTGGAAGCTTTATCAGAAAAGTAAACAGTCTTCTGCCTTGCTCCAATATACCCAACTCTGCAACCAAGTAAAAAAACTAATCACTAGGGACAAAAAAAACTACTACAATAAACTTCATTCCACTAATCATAACAACCCAAAACAATTCTGGAAATCTGTTAACTCTCTTCTCCATCCTGGGTCACGAAATAACCCCTGCCCTGACCCTAGTTTAACTGACAATGAACTGAACTCTCTCTTCAACACTTTCTTTACAGATTCTATAGCCAAGCTAACCAAAACATTCCCTAACAACAACCCTTCCAACTTCCTAAACTCTACTAATGACTGTCACCCTATGTTTCAACTCAAACCAGTTTCCACAACATTCATAAAGAAGCTCTTAACCAAACTAAAACCTTGTTCCAATGCCCCCAACAACATTCCCCCATCCTTCCTCAAATTTGCAGCCGAAGGAATTGCTCTTCCAATTAGCATCCTGATTAACCGATCCTTACAAGAGTCATACGTTCCCAAACTCTGGCATGCAGCCTACATTCTACCACTTCATAAAGGAGGCAAAAACAACTCCATTTCTAACTTCTGCCCTATAGCCCTACTCTCTCCAATATCTAAAATTCTAGAGAAATGTGTCCACTACCAACTTTTACCCTACTTAACAGAGAATCAGTTACTTACACCTACCCAACATGGTTTCCGTCCAGGCCACAGCACCATAACTGCCCTACTTTCCTTCTTAGAAACAGTTAATCAAGCCCAAGATTCTGGACTTATCTAAAGCCTTTGACACCATCTCCCATACACACCTACTCTTCCACCTCTCCAGCCTTAATCTTTCCACTAATACTCTTTCCTGGTTTTCCAGTTACCTCTCTGACAGATCTCAGGCTGTCAGATGGAAGAACTCTACCTCCTCCTTCTTACCTACTCCTACTGGCGTTCCTCAGGGATCCATCCTCAGTCCCATGCTTTTCAACATCTTCATAAACAGCCTTCACACTGCTCTCCCTGACTCAACAGTCATCCAATACACTGATGATTCTACCATAGTCTGTGCCGCCCCCAAATTTTCTGAACTTCTCTCCAAAACACAAACAGCTTTTTCCACTACAGAAAACTGGATGCACCAAAACCACCTCTCCCTCAATTCCAATAAATCCAAAATACTAATTTTCATCCCTACCAAGGCTTCCTCCTTTGACAAAAACACTTTCAACATCCTCAGCCAAACCAATACCCCTATAGAAGTAGTACCCTACACTAAACTCCTTGGCATAACCATTGACGAATGCCTTAAATTCGACCTCCACATTCAACAAAACATAAAAAAAAAACCCACCAAAAGTTAGGTATGCTCTACAGGAATAATCTCTTTCTTTCAAAATCCTCTAGGCAAACCTTAGCTACCTCTTACCTCCTTCCCTCTCTACTTTATGGGGCCCCTCTTCTAACTAATCTGTCTGCCTCCCTCTCCTCTAAACTTGAAGCTTGCTATAATAAAATATCTAAATTCGCCACTAAATTCAAAAACTCAACCCACCACTGCCTCTCCCTTCAATCTCTAAACTGGCTAGAACTCCCAAACCACCTTGACTATCTCGAACTAACAACCACTCATAAATTAATATTCTACCCAGAAAAATGCCCTGCTCTATCCAACATCCTTCCCCCTTACATCCCCAACCGATCATTAAGATCTGAACACCAAAATCTAATCTCCATCCCCAGACCAAAACATCCCGCCAGCAACTACTATCCTTCTCTAGGTAGGAAATGGAACTCTCTCCCTCCTTCTCTTAGAACCATACCTAACACAGAATACTTTAAAACCCAACTTTTCTTACACCTATCTTCAAAATGGAAATGTTCTTGCTTTCACCCTACATAATTCCAATGTTCCTGTAGACTAAGCCCCTGTACTCCTGCATCTTTATGCACTCTAATTCTAGCTAAATGATTTTAGCTGACTCTAACTTCACTGTAAGGATGAAAATATTGAACATTTTGCAAATTATTTGTACAAAAGAAAAAAATTTTTGTTTTTTATTTTTTGTTGTTTTTTTTTAGCATTTGCTGTGTTCTTCTTTGTATTCTTGCTGTGTGTACATTCTATTGTAAATTTGCATTTGCAGTGTTCTTACTATGTATTCTTGCTGTGTTTTTTTGTATTATTCTCATACATTGCATTGGTTGTACTGCCTTTGGAGCTTTTCTCCCCGGGCCTCCACTGAAAATGGGTTCTTCTTGGCCCAGTGGACTTCCCCGGTAATCAAACTGAAATAAATATATATATATATATATATATATATATATATATATATATACATATATACACACACAAACACACACACACACACACACACACACACACACACACACACACACACACACACACACACACACATATATATATATACACACTCACACACACACATACCTAAATATATATACATGCACACGCGCACACACACACACACACACACACACACACACACACACACACACACACACACACACACACATATATATATATATATATATATATATATATATAGGCACAGATACATACACACACACACCCTGGTACCCTTTAACTGTGTTTTTTTTCCACTTTATTTTATTCCACTAGCTTTACTGAACTCCTCTAATGCCCAAAGGTGGCAACCTATACTAGGCTACTATTGATTTACCTTGTATTTCTCTTCTATCTGATCCTATAATCTTCCTGGTCCCTCTTCCTCTACTCTTTTTCTACTCCTCTAGTCCTATATTCCTTGCACTCCCATCTT
>NC_056745.1:619988286-619990786 GCF_019279795.1 Protopterus annectens
AATGTCATCTGCAAACATCATAGTCCACGGGGACACCTGTCTGATCTTGTCTGTCAACCTGTCCATCACCATTGCAAATAAGAAAGGGCTCATAGCTGATCCTTGAAGTAACCCCACCTCCACCTTAAATGCATCCGTCACTCCCACTGCAGACCTCACTGCTGTCAGACTACCCTCATACATATACTGTACCACTCTTAAATACTTCTCTGACACTCCTGACTTCCTCACACAATACCACAACTCCTCTCTAGGCACCCTGTCATATGCTTTCTCTAAGTCTACAAAAACACAATGCAACTCCTTCTGACATTCTCTGTACTTCTCCATCAACATTCTCAGAGCAAACATTGCATCTGTAGTGCTCTTTCCCAACATGAAACCATACTGTTGATCACTAATCATCACATTCCTTCTTAACCTAGCTTCCACTACTCTTTCCCATAACTTCCTGCTGTGACTGATCAATTTAATCCCTCTGTAGTTACTACAGCCCTGCGCATCACCCTTATTCTTAAAAATCGGTACCAAAACACTTTTTCTCCATTCCTCAGGCATCCTCTCACTTGCCAAGGTTTCATTAAACAACCTGGTTAAAAACTTCACTGCCATTTCACCTAAACACCTCCATACTTCCACAGGTATGTCATCTGGGCCAACAGCCTTTCCATTCTTCATTCTCTTCATAGCTATCCTTACTTCCTCCTTGCTAATCCATTGTACTTCATGATTCACTATCCCTACATCATCCAACCTTCTCTCCCTCTCATTCTCTTCATTCATCAACCCCTCAAAGTACTCTTTCCATCTCTTCAACACACTCTTCTCCCTTGTGAGTATGTTTCCCTCATTATCCTTTATCACCTTTACCTGCTGCACATCTTTCCTAGCTCGGTCTCTCTGTCTAGCCAGTCGGTACAGGTCCTTTTCTCCCACCTTAGTGTCCAACCTTTCATACAACTCTTCATATGCCTTATCCTTAGGCTTCACCACCTCCATCTTTGCCATGCACCTCATCTCCTTATACTCCCGTCTACTTTCTTCATCTCTGTGACAATCCCACTTCTTCTTTGCCAACCTCTTTGTCTGTATACTCTCCTGTACTTCCTCATTCCACCACCGTGTCTCCTTGTCATCCTTCCTCTGTCCAGATGTGATACCAAGTACCTTTCTAGCCGTCTCCCTTACTAGCTCTGCTGTAGTTACCCAGCTATTTGGTAACTCTTCACTGCCACCCAGTGCCTGTCTTACCTCATCCCTGAACTCCACCTCACAATTACCCTTTTTCAATTTCCACCATTTGATCCTTGGTGCTGCCCTCACACTCCTCCTCCTCTTCTTGATCACCAACGTCATCCTACAAACCACTGTCCTATGCTGCCTAACTAAACTTTCTCCGGTCACCACTTTACAGTCTCCAATCTCCTTCAAACTGGCCCTCCTACATAAGATATAATACACCTGTGTGCATCTTCCTCCACTCTTGTATGTCACCTGATGCTCTTCCCTCTTGTTAAAATACATATTCACCACAGCCATGTCCATCCTTTTCACAAAATCCATTACCATCTGACCTTGTGCATTCCTTTGTTTAACATCACACCTACCCATCACTTCCTCATCACCTCTGTTCCCTTCACCAACATGCCCAGTGAAATCTGCTCCAATCACCACTCTCACATCATTGGGTACAGTCATCACCACTTCATCCAATTCACTCCAAAATTTTTCTTTCTCATCCATTGCACACCCCAACTTGTGGAGCATATGCACTAACAACATTCATCATTACACCATCAATTTCCAGCTTCATAAACATCACTCTGTCCAACACTCTTTTCACCTGCAAAACACTCTTAGCATACTGTTCCTTCAGAATAACTCCTATGCCATTTCTCCTCCCATCCACACCATGATAAAACAATTTGAACCCTCCTCCGATACATCTAGCCTTACTCCCCTTCCATCTGGTCTCTTCAACACACAATATACCAACCTTCCTTCTGTCCATCATATCAGCTAGCTCTGTCCCTATACCAGTCATACTGCCAACATTCAAAGTTCCGACCCTCACTACAACAGTCCTAGCCTTTCTCCTCTCTTCCTGCCTTCGGCCATGCCTTCTGCCTCTTCTCCTCCTTCGGCCAACAGTAGCCCAATTTCCACCAGCACCCTGTTGGCTACCGATCCAGTATGTAAATATTTACTGGTGTCTGCATGAAATGATTTGGCGAAGTTTTACGCCAGATGCCCTTCCTGACGCAACCCGCCCCATTTATCTGGGCTTGAGACCGCCTCAAAGAAATGTATTGGCTTGTGTATCCCCAGTGGCTGGGTTTATAAGTATATATATATATATATATATATATATATATATATATATATATATATATATATATATATATATATATATATATATATATATATATATATATATATATATATACATATATATGTATATATACGTATATATATATATATATATATACATATACACATA
>NC_056745.1:620003286-620010786 GCF_019279795.1 Protopterus annectens
CTCTCCAATATATACCAAACTAAGGCAATGCGATCTAAACAAGCTAGAGACCTGCTACAACAAAATTGCCAAATTCGCCACAGGGGCATCCTACCGTAGTCACCACTGTCTCTCACTTGCTGAACTGGGCTTGCTTGAACTCCCTCACCTCCTTCAATGGTATCAACTCTCACTCGCCCACAAACTAGTAAACCATCCACTAAATGTCCCATGCCTCCTGAATCTACTCCAACCCTATCGCACCACCAGACCAGTAAGATCCAGCAACAAAAATCACTTGCAGATCACTAAAGCCAATAACTCTGCTGGTGAAGCCCTATTCTCTTGCACCATTGCCAAATTATGGAACTCCCTCCCACCCACAATTACCTCCATACCATCATGCACCCACTTCAAAACTTTACTAAAAGCGCACCTAAAAACATGCTGGCTATGCCCTTGCAACTCCCACTCTAATATCACCCACCCCATCCAACCACTACCTTTCTTTCCACTCCACTAACTACCTTGATTATAGCAAGCTTAGATGCACATAAGCCTAGTACTTATACAGCAGGAACTTCTTATTTTAACATTTGTTAATGTCTGTTATGTACTTCACAGATAAAGATTCTAGTTGTCTACTGATGTACTATGTTCTTCATCTGTAAATATGTTGTAAATAATTGCTATGTAAAGTGTTAATCGCTATGTAATCCAATGTAACTACTGTCTGTTTATTTTAACTGTGGAGCTTTTCTCACCGGGCCTCCGCTGAAAATGGACCTACATCCAGTCGGACACTCCCGGTCAACAAATATAAATAAAAAATAATAAATAATGTAGTGAGGGAGGAACAGATATGCAAAGACTCTTGGGTTTTCTTGAAAAATTTAGAAAAATTTATATTCCATGATAACATTTTTTTCTTAACAATAGACGTGGTGGACCTTTATTTCTCCATCCCACATGACATAGGGTTAGAATATATCACTAAGAAACTTATTTCTTATGGAGCAGAAAGTGATGAAATACATTTGATTCAAGAATTACTGGATGTGATTTTGAACAACAACTACGTCAGTTTCAATGGCAACGTCTACAAGCAAGTGGTAGGGGTAGCGATGGGTTCCCCATGTGGGGCAAGTTATGCTAATTTCGTTCTAGCACAGTGGGAACACGAACACATATTTAGTAAAGACATCCATAAGAAAGTAAAGCTTTACAATAGGTTTTTGGACGATATTTTCATCATGTTTCAAGGGAGTGCAGATGACGCATGTAGCTTTGTGGAGGCATTAAACAACAGTACTTCTTTCTTAAGATTCACACACACATACAAAGAGGACACTATCAGTTATTTAGATGTGAAATTGGTAAGGGACACTGTACGTAAAGGCTATTTAGCTAAAATTTTCAGGAAGCCTACGTATTCCAACACATTGTTGCACTTTTCCAGTTGTCACCCGTTCCATCAGAAGAAATCTGTCCTAAAGGGACAGTTGGTAAGAGCAGCTCGAATGACATCTGAAGATGCATCATTCGACGATGAATGTATCTTGTTGAAGCACATGATATTAAGTTGTCAAACTCGCCTTCATTCTTGCTGGATGGGTTCAGAGCCGATCCTCGGCTCCAACTCAGCACTTGCTAAGCTCGAGAGCTAATTTTACCAGCTCAAGGCAACCCTATATCCCATGATGCAAGGTGTGACTACCTCAGATCTCGTTTGCCGCTTCGCGAAGAGGTCTCCTTTTACCAGCTCAGGTAAAGTTTTGGATTTATACTATAGTTAGTCAGAGAAAATTTTCCCTTTTTTCCAGTTTTCAATTCTAGTTAGTTAGTGTTAATATATATATATCTTTTGCCCTATATTCCCCTTTCTGCCTTATACAGGGATAGTTTTTCCTCCCTTCAGGCGTTAAGCCTCCCTTCCATTTATTTTCTGTCAGGGAGAGTGTCTGTGTTTTTCAGTTTCCCCTTTTTTTCTCTTTAGATAACTGTGTGACTGGTGTGTGTCTGTGTGTGTTTTGGCATACTATGTCAAAGGAAGTGAAGGTCTCAGGCTTCAAGAAGTGTGACTCGTGCTGTCAGAAAATGTCTCTGACAGACGGTCACACTTCTTGTGTGTACTGCCTGGGGCCTTTACACCTGCAGGACTCCTGTGCTATTTGTCACTCCTTTAGCCAGAGAGTCCTGCAGGAACGTAGAAACAAGCTAATTCTACGTGGCTTGTTGAAGCCATAGGGTTCCCCGACTAAGACTGGGTCGGCTAAGCCCACTAAGCCACCTAAAGCCCAGGCTGTGGTGCTTTAGCCTTCGGCGGTGGCTCCGACTCCTTTGGAGTCGAGATCAGCTCCGGCTAGAGCTGATCTTTCCACATTGGGGATAGTGGTATCGGCTCCGTCTGGCTCTGATACACTGGTACCTATGACTATGTCGGCTCCGGCTGGAGCCGACGTCTCTTTAACCAGCACTGGAGCCGATAAGCTGTCGGTTCCATCTGGAACCGAAGGGTCTTCGGCTCCGATGGCTCCGTCCAAGAAGAGATCTTGGTCTCCTTCCCTGGAGTCAATTCGCTCGGCTCCGGGATCTCCTCTACTTTCGGAGCGGAGCCATCGGAGCCGATCTTCAAGGTCGTCCAGGCTGTCACACCATGACTTGGAGAGGGTGGTAAGTAGACTGTTGAAGTCACAGGCGCTGGCCCAAATGCTCCATAGCCCGTCTCAGCAGACGACTGCTATTTCTCATCCCCCTGAAATTCCTCCTCCGACTCTCCTTCAGAGTTCGGAGCCGGAGCTTCTCAGAACGGTGACCGTGGGTACGCCGGAGCCGATACTCCCCCTGTCGGCTCCGTCGTCTTCGACTCCGATTTCCTCCATGAGGCCTTCCTTGGAGGGATCTGGTCGTCGGGTCTCCCTTGTTGGCTCCGAGGGGGCGAGTGGCATCGGACCCTTGTCTGACCCCTCTCTCCCTCTTGGAGCTTCGGCATTGGTGAGCTCGGCACCGACATCGGCCTCGGAGCCTTCTCTTTCGGTGGGACCGGGGATTCCTGTCTCTTCGGAGCGGGAGTCTTCTGGCCTCCCTGGGAGGGGAGCCTTCGAGGTGATGAGGAGTGTTCTAGCCCCGGAGCTGAGTCAACGGTCTGTTCCATTAGCTCCTCCCTCTTCGGTGCCTGTTGATGTCTCTTGCCATTCTCTTGCTCCCGGACCCAGAGATCCATCGCCCCAGGTTTCCCCATTGGGAAGAACTTCCTCTTCCGAGGTTTCTCCTGATCCTGCTGGAGAACCCCCGCGTAAGAGGACGTGCAAGAGGAAGCACACAGACTCCCCCGAGTCTATGACATCAGATACCGACTTAGATGAGTCAGAGGGTTCCCCACGGTCCCCCTCTGAGGATGTCTCCTTTTCAGACATCCTGGAACTCCTTAAGCAGAGGGGGAACTGGCCTTCCATTAATCCCTCCGAGGATGAGTCAGTATACCTGGAGGCTTTTGGATCTCGACCCTCCACCTCCTGGGTGTCTCCGCCTTTCGACCCACTCATGCAAGTCGTGGCTCGGAAGGCATGGGCGGCCCCGGATTCTGTGGAACCAGTCCCCAGGAGGCCTTCTAAATTCATCACGGCCCCTTCAGACAAACAGTTTCTTACCAAGGGTGTCCCCGTTGATGCCATGGAGGTGTCGGCGGCCACCAAGAAGGAACTTGCTGATCCTTCTGTACCTGTCCATCCTCCTAACAAGGACTCTAGGACCATGGATAGGTACGGTAAGCGGATGTTTTCTTCAGCGACCTTTGCTATGCGTTCGCTGAACTATCTATGTCACTTTACCAGGCTTCAGAGAGACATTCTCAAGGAACTAGGTGAGGTGGTTCAGGATCCATCAGCTGCTGGGGCTCAAGAAAAGATTGCCTCACAGCTAGGAATCCTAAATTCTATTACTAACTCCTCCATGCGGCTCATTTCTTATGCAGCCGATGGAGCGAGTAGAGCTGCAGGCACAGGAGTGGCACTTAGGCGTCAGGCCTGGATGCGGCTTTGTAATTTTGCAGATCCCTTTAAGGCGTCCTTCACTAATACTCCCTTCGATGGTTCAGCTTTGTTCGGGCCTCAGGTGAAGGACACATTGACCAGGTGTGAGCAAGACGGCAAGACTCTTTCTGCCGTAGGAGTCCATTTCTCCACCCCTTCAAGACCCTATCCAAAAGGTCAGAAGGGGTGGGAAAATGTGGTTTCGTAAATCTCAGGGAGTCACGCCGGATACACGTGGTCAGTTTACCCCCAGAGGCAGAGGGGGTAATAACAATAGATGCCACCTTAGGGGCAGAGGGGGTCCGCAGAATCAGGGTAGCAGGGAGCCTCTCTCTGATAAACCCATCCAGCATCCCTGAGGTGTTGCCCGACTGTCCACCCTTGGAGGCAGTCGGGGGAAGATTGTCACTGTACCCAATAGCCTGGCGTTCCCTGTCTCAAGACAAATGGGTACAGTCGATCATATCCGAGGGCTACAATATCCCTTTCGAGAGATATCTCGTTCCTCATCAATCCCTTCCAGACATTTCACCCGGTCTAAGGGAATTGGCAAAGCTGGAGGTATCAAAGCTCCTAGCAAAAAGAGCCATCCAACTAGTGCCAGCAGACCAAGTAGGATCCAGCATCTACTCAAGATTCTTTTTGGTCCCCAAAAGGACAGGAGATTGGAGGCCAATTTTAGACCTCAGCAAACTAAACAAGTTTGTCAAGCAGGCAAGATTCCGGATGGTCACGCTTCAGTCCATTCTACCCTTTTTGGGCAAGGACAACTGGATGTGCTCAATAGACCTTCAGGATGCGTACTATCACATAAAAATTCACAGGCGCTCCAGCAGGTTTCTCCGCTTTCGGCTGGGGTCCAGTCATTTTCAATTCAGAGCCCTGCCCTTTGGCCTTACTACAGCCCCCAGAGTGTTTACCAAATGTATGGCAGTGGTCACGGCTCATCTGAGACGTCAAGGATTCCAGGTGTTTACGTACCTAGACGACTGGCTTCTCTCTGCCACCACCAGGCATCAACTTCTCAAAGCCAGAGACTACACTCTTCACACCTGCAACCAATTGGGGATTTCTGTAAACTTCGAAAAATCTTCTCTGTCGCCTTGCCAATCTATTACCTTTATAGGCACAGAATTAGACACTGTCAGTATGTCAGCGAGACTCACAAACCAAAGAATTCTGGACATCCAAAAGTACGTTCGGATCATATTACTCAGCAAGAGGATCAGGGCCAGATTTGTCCTGAAGGTTCTAGGTCTTATGGCTGCGGCCATCGTACTACTGCCGTTAGCCCGCTTCCACATGCGTCTTCTGCAGTGGATGTTGTTCACCCAGTGGTCATTCCAGCAGCTCCCCATGCAAAACGAGATATTCGTGACACAATCATGCAAGAGTCATCTAACCTGGTGGATGTCTTCTCCGCAACTCCATCGGGGCCGACTGTTTGTTCCCCCAGTCCCGGTTGCCACAGTCACTTCGGATGCCTCTCTGATCGGGTGGGGGGGGCATTATCAGGGCAGGATGGTCCATGGGACTTGGCAACCCATAGAATACCATCTGCACATAAATGTCCTAGAGATGAGAGCAGTGCTTTTAACGTTGCAAGCCCTCAGCGACTTTCTTCCTTTAGGGACTATTGCAGTTCAGACGGACAACATGTCCGTAGTCTGGTATATCAACAAGCAGGGCGGGACCAGGTCCTATCCACTGTGTCGAGAAGCTCTCAGACTTTGGCAATGGGCAATCTCCTCTCATTGGTTTCTGATAGCAACGCATATCCCTGGGAAATCCAACCTCTTAGCGGACAGGCTGAGCAGAGCTATTCTCATGCCACACGAGTGGTCTCTCATACAATCGGTAGTGGACGAGATTTTTCAGAAGTGGGGTGTCCCTTGCTGCGACCTTTTTGCTACACCCCAAAACAGCAAATGCCCAGACTTCTTCACTCTCTTTCCTCTACCAGGCCATCCCCCGAGAGACGCTCTAACCCAGGATTGGCCCCGGGGACTTCTTTATGCTTTTCCTCCATTCCCACTGATACCTCAAGTAATTCAGAAAGCTACCGTATTGAGAGCCAAGTTGATTCTCATTGCCCCTTACTGGCCTCGACAAATTTGGTTTCCATCCCTGCATCGTCATCGCTTGGTGCAGCCTTGGCATCTGGACCCAGTTCCAGATCTTCTGACCCACCATTCGGGTCAACTGCACTGGTCCATTCCTTCCCTCAACCTCACTGCTTGGTTGCTCCACTTCCTTCCTTAGCCAGGCTTCCTATGATCTCTGACCCTGTTAGAGAGATCATAGTAGCTTCTCTAAAGTCCTCTACCAGAAGGATTTATGCTAGTAAATGGCAACGTTTTTCCTTCTGGGCAAAGTCTAGAGACATAGATCCCTTTAGTGCTCCAGTGCATTCAGTCTTGGAGTTCTTAGCTGAGATTTTTCAATCGGGTTCTTCTCCCTCTACAGTGAAGGTTCAATTGGCAGCAATCTCAAATTTTCATGTTGGCTTAGTGGATCAAAACATTATGTCTCACAAGCTTTGCAAAGCCTTTCTGAGAGGGATATTTCTCCTAAAACCTCCTATCAAAGATCCCCCTCTGCAATGGGATTTGAATTTAATGCTGGCATCCTTGATACTACCCCCCTTTGAACCGGCTGCTACATGCTCATTAAAACTTCTTTCCTGGAAGACAATTTTTCTGGTTGCTGTTACTTCAGCCAGAAGGGTGTCTGAACTTCAGGCTCTCTGTGTCCGTTCCCCATACTTGGTTTTCCACAAAGATAGGGTATCTTTAAGAACTAATCCATCTTTTTTGCCCAAGGTTGCTTCCCAGACGAATATCAACCAATCTATTGATTTGCCAGTTTTTTTCCCTAATTATTCTAACAAAGCTGAACAAAAACTTCATTGTTTGGATGTCCATCGTCAACTCAGGTATTACTTGGACAGAACTAAACAATTCAGGAAGTCTGATCAACTGTTTCTTTCTTATGCAGAAAACAGGAAAGGTCTTCCGGTCTCCAAAGTGACCTTATCCAGATGGCTGTCTTCTATCATTTCTTATGTTTATCTTCTTAGGGGCAAGCAACTGCCCTCGAAACCAAAAGCACATTCTACCAGGAGCCTAGCCACTTCCACAGCTTTTCAGGATAGGCTACCTATTGACACCATTTGTGCGGCAGCCACTTGGGCCACTCCTCACACCTTTGTTTCTCATTACAAATTGGACTTGGCCTCCAGGGACAGGGCTAGGTTTGGTTCCACAGTTCTCAAGAGTCTGTTCCATTGAGCCACCCAGGATAGAGGTGCTAGGGACGCGGTCCCATCCAGCAAGAATGAAGGCGAGTTTGACAACTTAACATTTAGAAGTTATGTACCTACCATAATGTTCCATGTTAGTTGTCTTCTTTCGCCTTCTTTCTTGCGTCCCTCCCTCCTTCCCCCTAGCCTGGACAGACCTTGCAGTTGTACTCCATTCTGGGTATGGTT